>NW_010972931.1:6047637-6199081 GCF_000737465.1 Haliaeetus leucocephalus
AGAGGAGAGGAGAGGAGAGGAGAGGAGAGGAGAGGATCCATCCCCCCCAGCCCGGCGCTGGCGAGGGGCACCACGCCACTCGTGCCAACTGGCTCGCGAAAGATGGGGACAGGGAGGGGACGTAGAAGGCAGATTCCCGCCGTTCGTTAATCTCATCCTCCTGATTGTGCATTGCTTTCCTTCCCGCTACCCGGCACTGCTCTTCAGGGCAGCCAAACACGGTCCGATAAGCTAGGATTTAAGTCAAGAGGACTATCTTTTTTATAATACCGTAATGCGTTTGTAGTGCGGGAACAAAATTGCTGCCACCAGTGAGGATAGCCTTCTAGACGACTCCATCCCTGTATTTTGAAAATACTCTGGAGTGTCAAATACAACACTTAACGCTGATTGTCTTAATAAACAGCGGTGGCACATAAGCACTTCAGCTTGGGTGCAGAGGGGAGGGGAGTGCTGTTCATTTCAAGGCACAGGTACAGAAAACTACAAAACTATTCAGACCAGGAATTCATTTTAAAATGTAATGTAGTTCACTCAGAACATCATGGACTTAGCCATTGCTAGCCCTTCAGCTGGTAGGACAATGAATGCTTGAAGCAGAATTATTTATTAGTAGTAGGAAGAGATGGTGTTTTGAGCATTTAGCAAGAGGTCTGTGAACGTAACACATGCCACAATTGGAAACAGAAATGTTTGCCTTATTATTTCAATGAATGTTTAAACAATAGCAACAACAATAACTTAAAGCAGTAAAAATCCAAAATATGGGACTGAAAATCCTAGTGCTCAGCTATATTTAAAAAAATAATAATTGTATGGGTAAACTAATCCCAACATCCTGTTATTTTTGCTGTCACTCATTCACTCCCACCCTTTGGCAATAAACACATCGGATTTGCCTTCATGTTTCTATTAACTGTTGCTTAAAGAGTTCCACTCCCACTCTTCTGGAACAGCAGTATCTGAATATTTCCCAAGAATGCTGAAGTACATTCTCTGCCTTAGCTGTCCGGTTTTAAGAAGCCACGAAATTTTCCCTCAGTTTGGTATTTGTGGGTTTTTTAAGAGAACAGGCAGAGTCAGTAAGGGATTAGAGAGGGCACAGATTTCCCTCCCGTCCAGCACAGAGTCTGCGTCCCCTCTCAGTTTTGAAGAAGGTTTATGTACTGGAATATGGCTGTCCCTCCTCTTCTGCAGAACTTACCAGCTGACTTGTTACAAGAGTGTATTTTAATATGTTTGTGAACCTCTTTTTCAGTGAAAAATCTGTAGGGCTTTCCTAGCCTTCCCCAATCTGAGTATATCTGAGACATGCCAGCATATTGGGATATTTTTTTGTTGTTGTAGAAATCAGACCAAAAGCAATAGGCAGTTATGTCTGGTTCCACTTCTGAGTGTGGAGTAAGCAGGTCCTTGCTAAAAATTGGGGAAGGGAAAGGCTGCTGGGATTTTGTTTTTGCAGGTGACCTGCTGCTAGAGAGCTCCATCTGTGATCGTTCCATATTAGGAAAATTCAGGATCAAAAGATCTGAGTAATATATTCATTAGAAAAAATTAGTATTTCATAGCAGAAGTGATTTCTAAACATATACAACACAGAATTAGGTGTATTTATATGTAGAAGGAGTTAGTAGGATAAACATCGGATAAACGTCCACTGACCCAGAGGAGGAGAGGACTTCACGGCTCAGCTTTAGCCAATGACTTTTCCCATGGATGCCCAGGAATCACAGCGTGTTGCAGCAAGCTCCCACCCCAACCTCACAAACGCTCTCGCGCCTCGAGCCGCTGTGTGTGTTCCTATCGTACCTGAAACGTTAGCAATTGAAAATGAGATGTGTGTTCCGTTGACATATTCACGATGTACAGAGCATTGAAAGAAATTAAAGATGCAAAAGAAATGTTAAAACAACCCTTTTTTTTTTCCCCCCTTTCAGCTGTTTGAACAGCAAGCTGCTTATTTTTTTCCTGTGAATCTACACTGATAATAAAAGGGAATTTTTAAGGAGAAGTGGCGAAGTTTCCTAGCTGAAAATGTTTATAAAATACCTATTTATCTCAAAATGGTAATGATGAGAACAGCTAAGAAGCAATTACTATTTGCTTGAATATGCTGCCAGTGATCTTGTTCCAAGATTTTATTTATTATTTTAGTTTCACAGTACTTGACAGAAATTGAATCATCTTTATTTGTATTATCTGTACATCAAGCTTTTTGTGGTTGGCAGTCACAGTCACCTCCAAGTTCTGCTTGAAACTACACCAGACAACATTTTCAATACCTGCTGCAAGGATAAATATTATTTAGAGCAGGTTTAATTGTAAAAGTGCTGGGTTTATAGCCATATTTATTGATCACTTGATAAAGGTCTTTATTTGTCAGCCTGGTGTCTTAAATAAATAAGGGTGGCATGCTCTTCTTTCACTTTAATAAGTGGTGTGTGTGTGTGACAAGTACCAGCCTGAATAAAGCATATGATGAACATTTGTTTTCAAAGCCATGATCTAGTTCTTTAATTTGAATATAAACAAGTCTGATCTAGAATTAAAGGGATATTCTGCACTGAGATTTGCCTCCTTGCTTTGTTTTACATTTTAATTTTTTTCCCCTATTCTCCTGTTTTTACCTTGTGTTCTTAGATTTTATAGCAATGAAGGCCAGAAAAAATGTTTCTCTGCCTCAGAATCTTTAACGGCTTATATTTTATATACATGTTATATGTTATTGTAACTGACACAGCTGGTTTTGAAGTAATTCCCTTGGAATATTTGCAGCTCAATAGTAGTATCAGAGAGACCATAAAGTGAAGTTCGCCATAAACAAAAGTGACCCAGGCATAATTTCAAAGTTTAGGGAATTAGGCAAATATAAACAAGCAGCAACACTAACGAAAAATAAACTAAGTTTCCTTTAGTTCTAATTCTGGAAGGTGCTATTAGTAACTTGTATAAAGGAAAGCCATAATTTCTATATCTTTTTTTTTTAAATTGAGAGTTTCTTCTTTTTTGTTTTGGGTGGGGGTTTTTTTAGTTAAAGATGTTATTCTATTGCTTCCCCTTGACAGTCCAGGTTTTCTGTAGGAAACCTGAAATAGATATGTTGCAATCTGCCTGAGTTCTGGTGTTGAGACATAAAGGTAACTTGGTTTTGATTGTCATCTGATACTATCCTTTTTGGTGGGGTGGGTAAGAGATGCTAAATTAAAGGAAATTTATTCCAGCATTTGTTGAATTTAAACTCCAATCATCTGTTTACCTGAACTGACAACTTAAAAGAATTTGGGGAGGGCAAACAACTGTTTTCTCTCCAGTTCAAGAATGGTGGATCTTCTCATCCAGCTGACCAAGTTAGCAACCAATTTCAAGTTTAACTACTAAAGGAAAGGAAGGGTAAAAGCGTTTTTTTTTTCTTTTCACTTTACTGTTACTACTGCAGAATATGTATAGGAAATGCAACAGAGAATTAAATCAAAACACTGATTAAAAAAATGCATAACATTAATGTCACAACAGTGTTTTTATCATCTAATGATAAACTCAGAACACCTCCCTTAGTTTACAAGGCTGATTGCAGCTAAAGGCAGCGCTAGACTTTTACACATTTAGAAAACACATTATTATAGTTTTCAAAATCATTACTTTTTGCAAGCAAAATTTATTTTGTTTACTCAAATCAGATAAATGTTACGGGTATTTTATTCATCATTTTTCTACTTATGTATATTGACATTTTTCACCAGATTCTTCCAGCGCTCCAAGTTGGGATGTCAAAAACTGTGCTTGCAGAAATGAAAGTATCCTCATTATGCAAATTTAGGTTCCACTGATAGGCATGTTCTGTTTTATAAATTACATCCTCTTGTCAGAAGTCAAATTGTATTTGAATAACTTCACGGAAATTGTCACCAAGATTTTAAATTGTGTGCCTTGTATGCCATTGTTGATTTAGTCAGTGAGTAAAAAATGGACATATGTTGATTTTTAAATATGTGCATGATTGTTTTGTCATAAATGTTATTTAAATGAAACCTAGATGCATATGTAATTTTTCATGTATATTTTTGTAAAGTTTTGCATTATATAAATAATCTTAATGTTTATATTTAATAAAATATGTTAAACAGTATTAGTTGCTGTATATTTTAGTCTTAACAAGTTTGTTTCCTATAAACATTCTTGAAAAAATTTCCTGTAGGGTAAAATAAATATACATGTTCCGATAAAAATATTAAAGCATAAAAGTTAAAATGAAAAGTGAACTTGAATTATGAAAATCGTTTTTATCTGCTATAAAAAGACTGCCTTTCTTATTTACATTTTTCATGAAATTTACAAAACCCAAACACAAGTATGTTTCACTTGTACTGTTGAGAGTATTTAGTAATACTCAAATATAAGTTGATTTCTTATTGTAAGCTAAGCAATTTAATTAAAAATACATTTAAACTCATTACAAAGAATAAACTGAGTTCAGAAAAGAATATATTTAAATAATTTATAGAGCACTGAGATGCTTATTTTAATTTAGAAAATAATGTATTACTCTCTTATTAAAAAAAAAATCGATGAGAGATATGTTACCAGCAAAAATATGTCCTTTACAGAAGCTCATAGTTCAGTTGATCTTAGTTTTCAGAATGACCATTATTGCAGCTGGAGTAATCTTTGATGTTAAGAAAAGTGGAAAAATCAAAGTGAAGTGGTAAATCTGTTCATTTTTCAAACATATTAATCTTGTCAAGATAATATACAAAATCAATCTTTGCATTTTTTTTTCAGAGCCTTTTATTTCCTTTTATCCAAAATATGAAAGCACTTAGGAGGATAAAGAAATGTGGATGACTTTGGAAAAATGATCTGAAAATATATTTTGTCTGTTGGTATTAAAGAGTGACACAAGTAATGTGAACTGTGCATGGTCAAAACACGAATTACTTGTTCAACTATTGGTATTCATCATATTTGTTCTGCTTATAATATGAATATACAGCAAATTTCTGGTACGGCTTTCTTAACAATTCAACTGAATTTCAAACCCTGACAGTAACAAATACAAATTGCACCAGCCCAAAAAAATTGTTGGGGCTAATTTTAATATTAATGAATTCTTTACAACCTCAGTTCAGCAGTTTCGATTAAGCTTTAATTAGTAGCCAGAGGGGAATCCAAAACAAAAATAAGGAGTTGAATTGCTAATTAAGTTAGTTTGATGAGGTAGAGTTTTAGTAAAAGACTGGTTGTTGTTGGCTGTGCAGGTTCTGACAGGCTAAAAATACTAAAGATTATCATTATTGTAACTAACATCCTACATTACCACCAGATTTCTGCAAGGAGCAGACAGTTCATTAGAGTACAACACTTTTGTGTGTCAGTATGAGAATTAAAGTCTTGTTAATAAGATAGCAGTGCATGGGAACCATAGACCAAGACAGGGAAACGTGGTTTTAAATTTGACTGGTGATAAATTATCTAGTTATTTGATACTCTGGTATGTATCTGAATCCAATGTGCATTTATTTGTTAGGAACTGCTTGTCAGTCAATTCATTTCCCAAACGGAATTTTGTTTATTAGGCTAGCGGGCTTAGTGATTTTTCTTTTGACATGTCCATCACAGTCACATTTTTCTTAATTTACATGCTTTAGGTGATATGATGTTCACCTAAAATTGTATTAAATAGTGCATGTGTAGATGCAAGTAGGTGTGGTGTTAGATGCTCTACCTCCAAAACCTACATGTCAAAGAAGGTAATTTAAGAAAAAACTATAAACAGACTTAGCTGAAGAAGCAGCACGTAGTAAAATTATATAGCTATGTTTTTTCCCTAATGATACCTCTGATAACAGGTTAAAATCTCGGCCAGCTTAAACCATTATCAAATGAATTTTTACATTGCCAAATTAACTATTGCATTCAATTAAATATTTTTGAGATTGTAAGTGTGCTACTGTGGCTCCCCAAAGATTACTAATTATAACCACTAAAGCTCTGCAGTGATAGCAATTCGACCAAACCGCACATAAGAAATGTGTTAGATATCTCTGTAAGGATCGTATGGAATGTCATTTGATTTCACTATACTTTGATGTTTTCTATAATTTATATTTTGTCCTTTTGCTTAAGGTTTCAAAGCCTAGAAACCCAATAACGAAGGGATAAGGGAAGACAGAAAAATAAATGATATTGTTTCTGTGGCATTAAATATAAGCCTGCTATCAGAGCTACATAGCACTAGCGAATTGTAATCAGGTACTTTGACTTAACACTGTTTTGTTTTATAATAAGAGTGGTTGCCATATGTTGGAAGTCCTATCTGTCTGTGTCTTAGGGGTTTCATACCTCTGTAACAAATCCAAAAACTCATTTTATAATGCCTTAAATCTACCCATTGTAATGTAGCTCCACTAGTGTAAATCCACATCAAACTTTCCTCATGAATGTTGCTAGAAGATTACTTATATTATCACTGAAAGCAAGGGGAAGCATTGAATTAGGATGCAGAAGATACAGGAAAAATAACTTTCGCTAAATCTTCTTTTAATGCATAGTTTACAATTTTCCTTCCCTCAGCGTGAAACTGATTAAAAGCACATGGATGCCCCTCATAAAGAATGCTTTGCACAAATAGATGCATTGTTTAATATATTTACATCCCTGAATACTTGCAATTTGAACGGTAATACAGCGATGTAGCGGTCGTCGGGAAGGAACGTACAGTATCCACTATACATCTATTGGAATATACAGTCCATTCCTCTGCTGTTGCACTCTCTCTCCCAGTTGCATCCAGCGATTCCCAGTGGAAGACCAGAGCCTGTTCCAGTAGAGAGGTGACATGGCTGGTGTAAGCTGGCAGGGGCACTGCTTCTGCTGGGAATCACACGTAGGGTCATACGCCCATCCCTAAGAGTAGATGTATGGCTGCACATAAACTCTCCGCTCACTACTCTATTTAATTGAAAAATGAAGCATGATTTAAATCTTTTAAAGGAGCCATGACGAATCTCCTTTTTGTTGTTTGGATGACTTTGTTCCGTGCACATTTATCACAGATCAAGGCTATTTTTTATTTCTTAGTTCACTCTTTTTCAAATACCAGACTGACGTTTTCCCGAATGGTTCACTTATGGTGTCAAAATTAAAAGACCTATATAATTAATAGACGAAATACAACGCCCCGAATCAAATTGATGTTCAGTGAACAGATGAAGCAAAGATTTCTGGATTAGTGAAGGAAAATGAAAGATCATTAAAAATCTTCAAAATTTACCAAAAGCAGCTTGAAAGTATAACCGAATGCTACATTTTAAAGTTTTATGTTCCTGATGCTCGTTGACTTATGCCAGTTTTAATGTTGGTCTCTTTGCTGACCTCAGTGTAATTACTCCTGACTGACAATTGTGGAAATGACAGAAAAATCAGACTTTTTAGATGATGGAAAAAGTCTGTGAAAGTTGTATCACTGAAGGGCATTCGATTACTGCCTGTTGATAAATATTTTTCCCTTTCAGATTTTATTTTGATTTATTTCAGAATCAAAGGCAGAATATTCTAGTATACAACACTTGCAGTATGAGCATCTTTTCATACACTGAAAAATCAAAATCTTTACAGTCACAGTATGTTAACTAGGTGTTCTATTTTATTATTGGAGTTAATGTAAAGCTAATCATCATTTCAGCCTTTAAATACTCAGGACAATAAAAAGAGCAATACTATTCACAGAATAGATTATTTGTTTTGATATGGAATGTTAAAATAAAATTCATGGAATAGGTTAAGTCGAAATGAGTTTGTGCTTTGGGAGCTTCATATAAGTATGTGTCTGTGTGTGTGTGCATGTATACATGGATGTCTGTGCATAGATATATAAAAATATAAATATATCTGTATTTCTAATACCTCTGAAATAATCTCCTCTTTCCCCACTCTCCAAAACTACAATTTGTTCAGCAGACTCCCAATCCTAGCAAGATATGAGTTTGTGTCCCTGTGGGTGTGCATCCATCCCCTGTGAGGGCACAGAGATGGGGAAGGGGGCTGCCTTTATATTATTTTGTTTAAAAACTTTTTTTTAAATTGGTTTGTACATACAAGATGGTTTTGTATTGGTGACTTTAGTTTAGGAATAATTGAATAACACCTAGCAGAAAGAAAATTAAGGCTGAATGTAAAGGAAAGGAATCACAGAACTCTTAATATTCTGTTTGGCTGTGACATATTCTACAAAAAATGGAGAGAAAATTAAAAACTAGGCTATGTAAGACTTTTCAAGTACACATGAGAACCTTAAATTGGAGAATATTAAGATTTTTCTTTGATACACCAGGTGTAGATCCCTTGTTTTGTGTAAATTGTCTACAAAAATATCACCCACAGAACTGTATGAAATACATCTGAAGCAAAATTTTTGGATAGAGGAGATACTTGAAGGCTTGAGAGGAAGATATCTTCCAAACCCACATCAATGGTTCTCAGAGAAAATAAGCACTGTTCAGGAGGGACAAAAGTGTTGATGAGCAATCTAAACTGCTGTTGCAATGAGTTAATAAGACAATCCTGGAAGGAGAAGGTACCTAACTTTTATTTACACATGAAAACAAATAACTCACTCGGTTATCAGTGTAACAGGATATTTGTGTTTTGAGTAATCCATTGATTTTGACTGCATTTGTGTATATCCTGAGGTATTTTGCTATACGCACTACAGCACAACTGCTCAGTCCTATGTTCAGTGGACACTGAAAAAGAAGACTGAAAAACCCGAATTAGAAGACAATAAGGTTTTAAGAGCTCCATTGCTTAGTGGAAGATGCCTTGAGAAGGCTGGACCTTGAAGACAGTACAAAAACATTTACCAGCACTCAGCTGAGCAGAAACCTACAGTCCTTTCGCAAATTAACTGCGCTTATTATTATTTTTTTTTAGTGTTGTTTTCTTTTAACTCCAAGTTTGAATGGATAGCAGGTATTCCTAGCTAGTGTAAATCTATTCCCACAGCGCACATTAAACACGAATTGTTTTTCACTTCACGTGGTTTAATCAGACCTCCACTCCATAGTGCCCAGATCACTGCTAAACTTGCCGTGAGATCTTGCCAAATGTGCACAAAAGAATCAAATTTCTGCTCAGATTCATGTTCCCAGTGATTCGGTAGGAGTTTGGGAATGTGTTGTAACAGTGTCCACTACAAAATCAATGTCTCTTCCCATATCGTTAGACAGATGGACAGGCTGGTAGACAGGACTAGCCTAGTTTGGGGGCAGGGACAAAAATAACACGATCATATTTCAACTCATTGTTCAAGTTTAATGAGTTCTGCCATAGCTCCAGCACTAGAAGGTTATTGTGAGGGAAAAACAAAGAGACCCTTCTTTTGTCTTTCTTCACAAACTATCAGGCCCCATTACTGAAAATTAAGGTTCAATAAAATTCGTATTCAGAGATAATTAGCGGACAGCTTTGTGGTGCAGCGGATAATATGACCAAAGTGCTGGTTCACAGCAGTGTGTGCTGAAGTGTGAAAGAGCCAGTTCTCCGTTGCTGCTTCTGAGGTCATACCCCCTCATCCTGCATACAATGTGGCAGTCAAAATGCAGCATTCTTACCTGCTGTGATAAAAAATGCACCAAAGCAAATAAATTATTTCAACCCCCCTCCCCCTTGCAGCTTTTTTTTTTTTTTAAACAAAGCTAGATCATTAGTAATAAACTATGACTTCATTAGAATGTTCCACATAACAGGATTACAGAGGAATGTGTCAATAATTGGCAAAGGTTTGTCTTTCATTAATTAACACCTTTGTATGAATACAAACTTGTTATCCTCACTTTTTATAGGTGAAATATTACCATTAAAATTAGACCTTCAGTTTTAAAAAAAAAATTCTTGATGGTGTTAATTTGTACAACTGAACATTTTCCAAATATTGTTTAGATTGGAAAAGAAACCAATTTTGAAAACAGGCAGCATTTCAGGAAGACTGCTTTTCTCTGCACTAAGGGAAAGGAAACTTTCAGAGTTCTACTCTTTTATATGCATGTATATAAAAGTGTATATATATATATATTCTCTATATATAGCAGAATATTTAAGGCAGTAACTAATTAAAATATTTGTTCTGGTTTTGTTGCCTAACAAAGATGCACAGTAACTACTTTAGCTTTGCTTTTCCCATCTGTCACTGAGGAAACAGCTCACAAGCTTAGGAGCAGTCTGTAATACAGGACTGTTTATCCTGACACACAAATGTCTACGTGGACAGAGAGCAAAGAGCAAATTCTTCCTAAAGAAAAGGTAGAGTATTTTTCTGAGTCAGAAACAGAGACATTTATATTTTTACCAGTTTCAACTGATGGCTTATAAATGTAACTTTTAGCATTCGCGAAGATGGTGAGTGAGACATTCATATGTATAGTGGGATCCCGGCTTGAGCTAAATTCTTAGGTACATGATGTTGTTTCACTGCTGACATGTTTATTTTGATCACTAAATGATTTACAGGATGGATCCCATTAGCTGAAGGATGTGCAAGTGCTTAAAACCTCACCACCCCTGTTGAATTTGGTGGGGTGATCAAAACTTCTTTGGTTTTTTGAGGGTCAAATATCTTCCATTTTAGAAGCTTTGGACCAGAGTCCTAAGTGATCTGAGATGGGCTTTTCTCATGGAATCAGTCAAAAAAATTATTAAATACTTAAGTAAAACAAGATGTCAGTAAACTGGCGTTTTCTCATCCCTTGCCCAGGCTTTGCTGGAAAGGTAGATAGGATGATATTTAGCGTGAGCTGTTCTCCAGGAGTAACTGCATATTCCCGTATACTGATGGGATTTTTGTTTTCCTAAACCCCTTTTTATTTCACAATTCCTTGCACAATAAGCACAGTCTCAAAAAACAATAACAAACAAGTAATGGGAGCACATTTCCTTTCTGTCTAGTTCAGTAAAAGACAGTATGTAGTGTTACTGTAAAAGTCTGTATGGAAATATCCAAAACCAATGTTGGATTTGTCATCCATATCACAGAGCCTTTCCATAAGCTTAAATTTGAAAAATGGCTTCAGATATTAGTGAATTCAACTCATTAAAAACAGGTTAATTTTTTTTCCCCCAAAAAAATTCCATTCTCTGATTGGTGGGGAAAAGTAGGTCTCCATCATTGTTTTGGGGAAGGTGGCTCTTTGAAATTGCATGGACTTCAAGATTTTTCAGACTCTCAGGATTTTTTTGAAAAATAACAACTTGCAGCAGGAAAATCTCAGCACCCTGCAATACAAGGCTGAACTCTTACTGATTATAGTGGAACCAAGTTTATTAACATTACGTAAGGCTGCGCTTTCACCTACATTTCAGTGTGTGGTGAACTGAGTATGTGATTAGAAAAGGAGGATTAAGGCTGAGTCTACATTAGCAAATAATTTGGTATGATAAGTGTAAATCAGTAGATCAAAGCAGTCGATGCTGAAGCCCTACATCTTGCTATGTGGTTGAAAGTGGTCACTTCAGACCAGGTTTGGTATGATCTCCTGGGCTGAATGTCCTCATCGCACATAGGGTCTGAAGTCACCCACTCGATGTCCAAACGCTTATGGCAGCATTAGGGAACATCCCACACTTGGTGCACCTCTGAAGTGGAGATCCTCGCCTAGTTTCTTCTGAAATCCAGTTTGTGAGCATCTACTTAGCAGGGACCAAACCATACTGTGTAACAAAAAAAAGCACAGTAACACGAGGAAACTGAGGGACTATAAACCAAAATGTAAGTATGATGCAACCTGAAAATACCTCCTAGCTAGATGAACACAGGGTATCGTAATTCTTGGAACTTAAGCGACTCTCTGACCCCTGTGCAACCTCCTCAGGGGTGTAGCATTCAGCCATTAACTTTCTTGAAATGAAGTCCTGCAGTTCCCCCTACTCCATTCCAAGGAGTCGGGCTGGAAACTCTCCTGTAGCGGACACTTCAGTAATTCCAGCACTTGCAGTTCAGCTCCTTCAGAAACATCCTAGGGCAAATATATCATAATATAGATTAAAGTCTGCAGGCATGTTAAGCTTACCGGGGATTACGTCTTGGATGCATGGAGGTAAATTAGAGAGTTTGGCGATATTCTGCCACTTTACAGCGGCATTTCGAGAGAGATTTCCAACGCAGCGAGGACCCTTCGTCAGCCCACGCGGCGCGAAGCCGTGCAGCCTCTGCACAGCACCGTTCTGGAGGCAGTCTCACTGAGTTATTGCAGCCCCGTGACAAGCTGATAAGCCCTGTCAAGGAGTTCATAAATCAGCAGTGATTATTAGCTCAGGCCTGGTGCCCCTCAAACTTAGATATACGCCTGTAGACCTGAGCCGTTCACCAGCTTGGCTGTCTTTGCCTCTGTGGTGAAGACATTGCTGCAGGCTGCGGTCAGTGCTTGAACCTTCTCCTTCTCCAAACCCTCAGGCCAATGGTGTTATCCTGGTCTCTGCTTTTTTGTTGGAGGTCTCCTTCAAGCAATTCAAGCCAGAATATGCAGTTGCTCCTTGTAACACAGCGAAGCAGTTTTCTAACTACATGAGGATTGGCATCAGCTATGTTTGAATTGCAGTTCAGCTCCTACAGGAATTTTTTTTGTTGATTCCTTTCCAACAACGCAACCTCCTATAATACTTAATAATGTCAATGCGGTGGTTTTTAAATTTTCCAAGAGCTGGTAAGATCTGACATATTTTGATGTTTCCATAATCCCAAGGTCTCACATCTGTCACTCAGTATTGGCAACTAGTTTGTGTGATGAAAACAATTGCAATAAAGCATGTGTAAATCAGAGCTGCGCTCCTCCTTGCAGTCTTCTTCTGTTTGCTTTAACATAGATTACTTAAGAGTGAAATTTAAAAGTCAAGTCTCACTGTGATAGAAGTATTACCTAAATAAAACCATATCATTCTGCATATCTTTTAAGGATGAAATGGGATTGGCAGGTATTTTATCCAACTGCTGTGTGTAGTACGATATACTAGTCCACAGTTTCTCAGTTGCTCATTCATTTGCTGCCAGTGAATTTTCATAAGTGGAAAGCAGAACAAAGAGAACAAAATCAGGGTTCAAACCAAACTCCAAATAAAATCAACTGTGTTTTCAGTAAATTAGGACCAAGCATCAATTTTAAAATGAAATTAATTGCATTTAAAATGAATGCTGAAAAAGACCTTGTTTTATAAATTTATTTTTTTAAAAAAAGGTTGAAGAGGATTTTATATATATATTTTTAAAGCTAGTACCCTGTATACCTGAAATCTATCTGAAGGTCTGTCAGTGGAGGAGGGCCGATAAATTCCACACAGAAACCCAAAGATCTTTTGCAGTTATGTGAGTGAAAGCTTTTGCTATCCCCTCTCTCACAGATGGGCTTTGGTTGTGGAACCAGAGGCTGCTTACCACAGTCCTGTCCTAAGTTCTGCAAGACCAGGTGTGCTCTGGATCCATTCCCCCCCCTCCCTGTTTCTTGCTTACTGCAGAAAGCTAATGTAAAGCGTACAGACTGGACTGGAGCCAAAGGAGTTAAGCCTCTTACTGAGAATCACAACAGGGCACCCACAGAATCCAGAGCTCAACCTATTATGTCAGTCAAGACTCCCCCAAAAAATTTACAGGGTGTACTGGGTCAGGCTGAGATGGAGTTAACTTTCCCCATACCATAGCAGCCCTCCTGGTGCTGTGCTCTGTATTGGCGGCTGGAAAGGCGTCGATAACCCACCGGTGTTTTGGGCACTGCTGAGCTCAGGGCTGTCTCTCCAACATTCCCCCTCACCAGTAGGCTGGGGGTGGGCAAGATCTTGGGAGGGGACATGGCCAGGACAGCTGACCCCAACTGACCAAAGGGATATTCCATACCGTATGATGTCTGCTCAGCAATAAAAGCTCAGAGAAAGGAGGAGAAGGGGGGGCATTTGTTATTAAGACATTTGTCTCCTGGAGCAACCACTATGATTACTGAAGCCCTACTTCCCACGAAGTGGCTGGACATCGCCTGCTGATGGGAAGCAGAGAATAAATCTTTTGTTTTCCTTTGCTTCTGCACTTGCTTTGCTTTTGCTTTATTAAATTGCCTTTATCTTGACCCATGAGGTTTTCTCCATCTTATTTTCTTCCCCTGCCCTGTCCTGCTGAGGAGGGGAGTGATAGAGCGGCTCGGTGGGCACCTGGTGTCCAAAGTCAACCCACCACACAGGGGAACCCAGGGCAGATGAGACTGGAACTTCCTATATACTTAATGTGCTGTAATGTAATGAGATGCCACTTCTTCAGCCACTGAAAACAGCTCTGAGACAACTGTTCTGCTAAATAGTTTAGGAAGGACATCCTTTATTTTCTGTCTTATGGCAAGAGTTTGGAGAAAATACCGCAAATGAGTCAGTGGCTGATTTGACGTTCAAGTCCGCACTTGAGGGAGCCAGGAATGATCACGGTGAGTCCCCGACTGTCACAAGGTGTCCTCTCCCTGCCGTGCTGCTGTGGCCCTGATGCAGGGCAGGCTAATGGCACAGAGAGGTGAATGCATCCCTTCACTGTCCCTCGGGGAGGGAAGGACAACTCGCCTGTCCCATTCCACTGTCCCTGTACGCTAACACAGTTCCCTGCATGTTGGGGGGCTGACAGAGGGGACGCAGTAGATGTTCCATGCTCTCTTCCACATGAACCAAGCTTCTATGTTGTCCCTGTATGTTCCGGAGCAGGTCTCCACCAGAGGAGCACCTGACGTATGAAGGACATGTCCAACCTGCCGACACTCCGCGAGTGTCAGCGTGCACCCAAAGTACCTCTGGCAAGCTGCTGAGTGCAAACCTGGATCCCAAACCTGTGGAAGGCTCTGCCATTGTCACTGATCAGGTTTTCCCCCCTGATATGTGAAGACATAATCCTAAAAGTTATGTTTTCAAGTAGGAAATGCTTTTTTACTCTTGGCCTCCACTCAGGATAAACTGGCAAGTCTTTTCTGCAGCATCAAAGTCTTCCCAGTGCAGAAGGACATGTGGGGTTTCCCTCACTTAGAAGCAGTCCCTGATACAACAGGAATGAAATGGTTGCAACTCCAAAGGGTACAGCTAAACCCTGATGTGAACAACACTTTAAGTAGTGCATAAAATCAATTCCTATTGATTAATATTAATTTAATAATCCCGCAATCGGTTGCTATTAGAAAAAGAAGAAAGCTAATGCCCTGTTTCTGAGTAAATTATACACTGTAAACAGATCCTGAGAGATGCAAATATTGGCTGGCTTCGCTTTTCTTTAGCAGAAGATTTGAACCATAAGTGTGTCAACCTTATGGTATTAAAAATTTTAAGTATAAAGGTAGGTAATGAAAGAATAATGTCCATCCCCTGTGATTTCAGTCCACCCACCAGCACGGTGAGTAGATGGCAGGTATCCCTTGCTAGCATGGTCCTCTCTCTCTCTCGGGAGTCAAATTCTGCACTGCAGGGAGGGTAGGAGTTACCGCAGTCCTTGCAGAACACATCTTTTCAGTAGCAGCTTGGGGAATTTGGTTACGTGAAACTGTAACAAAATTACCCTGTGAAGTCCTGAAAAAAGGTAAGGAAAAAATAGCTAGGGAAATGCCTTGAGTTACTAAAAATTTTAATTTACTATGCATTAATTATTGGTTAATTAAGTTCAGTATCTCTCTCAAAGTTTTACTGGCATTCAGATCTTTGGTGGTTTTGATTACTTGCATTCACTGACAGGATGGGGTGTTTTGGAAGATAAAGGGCAACACCACTCTTTTTGTACCATAGATTCTTTGTAGATATAATATAAAAAATGACTCCCACTGGAATTTTGGTTCATTTAGTGGAAACTTAAAGTTGTAAAAAGATTTATGTTGTGATTAGTAATTCATTCTTTAAATTTTTGATGGAATATCTGTGAACAGTTTATTTTTATTTGTTTGGTTTTATATTTATATTTAGTGAGCACAAACAGCGCGCCAAGGCCACAATCATGTTCACCTAGTGCTGGAAAATCTACTGACTTTCTGATCGCCTGATCAGATCCTAAGGAATAACCCTTTCTTCTCAGAACATGAGATGCAGGAAAGGTAGATAAAGGGTAGTGTTTATAGTTAGAAGATAAAATCAGCTGAAGAAAAGGAATAACAGTTAACAGAACTATGATTATGTCTCATCTTGTTCGAGATGGCAGACATCATGCAGTTCCTAAGGTGGCATCAGGTCTCAGGTCATGTATCCATTGATTTCATGAAAGCTGCCTACAGATCCCATCCTTCCCTTCACCACCCAACATGAGTTTTGTTCAGGAAGAATGCTGGGCCACTTTATGTGCTTGCTTCAGGTATTTTTCTGCAAGGGCACAGAGATCTATAGGCACGGCGTCAGGAAGATGGGAAAGTTTTTCCTTCAGTGGATGCTGAGTCTCAGGATGCGCAGAGAACCCTGCATCAGATCTGCTGGGTCACCCCAAGAGCTGACCCAATGTATGTAAGAGTTAAGAATGAGTGGGGAATTTGGCTTCAGGCTTCGTACCGTTCCTGTACTGCAGTACAGATACAGCCTCTGTGACTGAACTTTTCTGGAAGTGGAAGGAGACGTACTTAGACATGGGGAAAGGAAACACATGGATCTTTCTTTGCAAAGAGAAGTCTGGTTTGTGTTCACATGTTTAAGCTTGAAAAATAAATGTCAAAGGAAATCCTGTTTTGCAAACAGTCATTGTAACCTCGTAGATAATTCATAGTTAAGGTTTACAGTTAATAGTTTTAAGTTTTTGAATTATGTATACAGTCGGAAAAAAAAGCCCCAAGGAGTAAAGGAATTAACTGGACAATAACAAAATGGAGATGACCTCCTACAATCCTACATTTTTATGTTGGGATTTTTTTCCACCTTTTTATATTTTTACAAGCTTCAAAAGCAGTCTTGGTATGCTATTTAGGTATTAGTTTAGCAAATACATAGGAAGTAAATACAGGATAGAATGTTTCATTTTTAAAAATCTCTGTTTTAAAGATATATATATATATAAACTGTTTGTTAAATATATACAGGCAGTATGGCATATAGAGGGTACAGGCATCCTTGAAGTGAAATCAGGGTGTCGTGGTTTAACCCCAGCTAGCAACTAAGCACCACGCAGCCGCTCACTCACTCCCCCCCATCCAATGGGATGGGGGAGAAAACCAGGAAAAGAAGTAAAACTCCTGGGTTGAGATAAGAACGATTTAATAGAACAGAAAAGAAGAAACTAATAATGATAATGATAACACTAATAAAATGACAACAGTAGTAATAAAAGGATTGAAATGTACAAATGATGCGCAGGGCAATTGCTCACCACCCGCCGACCGACACCCAGCCAGTCCCCGAGCGGCGAATCCCTGCCCCCCACTTCCCAGTTCCTAAAACGAGACGGGACGTCCCATGGTATGGAATACACTGTTGGCCAGTTTGGGTCAGGTGCCCTGGCTGGGCATGAGAAGCTGAAAAATCCTTGACTCTAGTCTAAACACTACTGAGCAACAACTGAAAACATCAGTGTTATCAACATTCTTCACATACTGCACTCAAAACATAGCACTGTACCAGCTACTAGGAAGACAGTTAACTACATCCCAGCTGAAACCAGGACACAGGGTTAATGTTCTGTACTAAAAATCTAGCTGTGATTATCGGATGGGAATTTTTAGTGTTGCTCAGTAGGTTATCAACCATTAAGCAACCTAAAGCCACCTAACAGGTGTCTATGCTAGGTCCCATTAGTCCTAATAAAATTAGTCAGTATGAGAACCTGCATTAATTTAAAAAAAATAGAATAGCAAGTACTCTGCGGTGTTCTGACTGCTTTCTTGTAGATAAAAAAGTATAAATACCAACACTCAGTCCTGCAAGCTTTGAGCTAACTCCATCTTACTTCACGGTCGCAGATATAACTGCTGGTAAGCCTCAGCATGAGGACAATTCTCTTATGCATTTACACAACTGCTCTGATAGCCCAGTATAGGTGGTCAATGACCATTCCCTTTTTACTACCATGTAAAAACAAGAAAGGAAAAAAGTTCCTTAGGTAAATTCAGTAGCCTTGATGGTCTTCATTCATCAATAACAAAAGCTTAAAAATACAGCAGTTGAAAAGTCAGTTGTGTAAGGTTAACTTATTACACCCATTTAGGGATAAAGGTGTCTAATTAAAAACATGCAATCAAAATCTTAAATTAGTGAAATTAAGCAATTAGTTAGCATGTGATGCAGTGTAGAGTATCATTCCAGTTCGGAATATGCTATTTCTTGTGCAGCAGTTATTTGAAGTAAACATGAGACTGCCAAGCTTCAATATATTGACTCTTACACTGTGCTGTTTTCTGTTCCATAACATTGGAGAAGTGTTCACAAAACAGTACAAAACCCCTCCTTCTTTGAAGTCTTCAACTTGCCTGCCTGCATCTTAAGTTTACCATGAGTCAGTAGCTGGTCCAAGTAACATCTTCTATATCAGACTCCTCAGAAGAGATTTGGAGAGTTGAGTTCCTTGGTGTGTGCTGCTGCATTGGTCTGTAGCATTTTTAAGGCCTAATTTTATATTGTTTATAGGTCTGTGGGAATACATGAAGAGTAATAGTGATACCTGAAACTCTGAGCAATGTGGCTGTTCTTAGTTTGAAACTATGACATGCTGTAATATTAAAAAGAGAGTAGCTCCAGCCTTTCTAAACTTGTGAGAAATTGCACAGAACCAGAGACAGCTGGTAAATAAGAAAGGTGGAACTACAGAAAAACCTACAACAGGTAGTGTCTGAAACCTGAGCTCTTGGGCCTCCTTCAAGGTACAAATAAAAGGTCCTATAGCCAGTTACAAAAACTCAGTTCTATTTTAGTGGCTACTGAAAACAAGCAAACTTATCTGATTAAAATTTGTAACTATCTAAGGAGCTTCTGTGTGAGGTGTCTGCATGATATGGGCTTAGCATTTTTTATTTTTTTTTTTTTTAAGTCTTCTCTTCACTGGGCAAAACAGAGAATTTGCTGTTTCCACATAAAGGTCATTAGTAGCCTGAAGGTCTATGCAAATCCTTCACACCAAACACTAATAACATTAGAATGGAGTGAGTGATAAAGGAATTAAAGAAATGAAGATTAGAAACTACTCTAAGTAAAAAGGGGTGGGGGCTAGCAACTTGTCAATACAATGTTTTTCTCTGCGGATGGTCATAACTTGTGTGTTTTTATAGCCAAGTTCACAGTTGGCCCCAAGACCTGCAAGATCCTTCAAGGTGATCATCAGAGAAGTTCAGTTTGGATTTTACAATGTTCCTTTCCTGGTATGCTCCTGTGTCATTCTTTTTTGAAGACATTGACCATATGATGATATTCAAATGGCCAAGCGTTTACAATTTCCAGATCTGCCAAATAGCGAATCAACCTTTATAATTAAAGGTGACAAGCTGACAAGGAAAATGAATGTAAAATTGTATACGTATATGAATTTTTATGTCAGATTGCCGTCTGTGCACTTGTTTTCTCTTTGTCAATAGCCGAAGGCTCATTTCTCTGTACTAGAAGCGCATTTTATATCGAGGCCTTCAGACAGCTCCCCTTCGCCCTAGTGAATTTGCTGATTAATTTTGGATGCTCCTCTTAATTAACACCCCAAAGGAAGTCTAGATTTTCTAGCCTATATTCCATGTAAAACAAGTGAATCTGAAGAACAATGACCTAAGGAGACAGGCGCGCTCTGTCCGAATGACATTACAAGAACATTGAATATCTCACAAGTCAGGACCTGGTCAGGCAATGCCTAGGGAAAATGTAGGCCTTTAATCAGGGCAGAAATGAGATTCATATTAGTCCAATTTCATTTTCTTTATTGCTGACAAAGAGAGGCTGGGATGGATGCCACCTGACAGTTGAAACATGGTGCCCCTATGCAGGAGCGGGTGCCTCTGGCCTTGATTAATAATTGGTACCATTTTGACCTGCGGGCAGATAAGTTGATGATGGATGAGAGAAAAAGAGTGAAGTGATTTATTATAAAATTAGGATAAAATAACGAACTGGCTAATTGCACACAAGCTTCATAAAATGTAGCTGTGGAGTCAGAAGTGCAATGCCAGGCAACAATAATTTCCACCTCAGTTTTCACAATGAGATCTTAAAGCAAAGAAAGATAGAGACAACTCTTACTTATGCAGCTCCCTAATGCAGAAAAAGCCTTGCCCATTCTTCTACTTCAAGCAAATAAAATATTGAGACTTGTATTTCAGTTTTTATTATTGTTGCACAAGAAAAGGAAATAGTAAAACTAAACAGGCCACATTAAACCAACTGTTGCTTCTCTGTTAAAACTGATAAAACCATATAATTCTTGCATTTCTTTGTATACTTTAGCAGGCTAAAAGATCTAAAGTTATGAAACTGAGATGGATACGTGTTTAAATCAAAATTCAACATAAAAATCCATTTGTAACCTCTATTGGAACCTGTAAATTGTACAGCCCTCTTGGTAGATATCGCTTTTCTAGTTCACTTTTTGATGCTTTGAACTTCCAAATCTGTGCTCTGATAGCTATTTTAGAAGCTTAGTCATCTACTGCTTGTTATTTTATGCTGCATATGTTCAGCAGAGTACAATTACAGATTAAAAAAGCATATGTCATAATATCTATTTGCTGCCTGGTAAAAACATTTATTTTGTTGTTATGAATCCATATAATTTTTTTTTTTTTTCCTTTACAAGACAAATGCTTGGTCACCTTCTCTTGGAAATTTTAAAAGTCAAACCTGTTATAATTCCTTGAAATATTTTGCTACTAGTAATGCCAATCAATATCCAACTGTTTTTTACTTCAAGGTCAACTATTAAACCAACTGAAATTACTGAAATAAGTCGAACTGCCAACAGTGTTGTCCGAATAAGATCGGTTCAGTCATAAAACTGAAAATGAAAGTAGCATGGGGAGCTAGAATTTAATTTTCTTGTGATCAATTTCTTTTCTACTGCTAAGACAAAAATGTGGCAATTTGTCCTTATATTCTACAAATTTCCACAAAATGAACTTTCCATGCAGGCTAGGAAACAAGATTTTCAAATAATAATATGCAAACACTTCATTATGGTTCAAAAGCAACAGTCATTGCTTAACAGAAATGGCATCCACCATTATATCCCTTAGACAAATATTAGAACGTTTCATATCTGATCCAGTCTTAACGGCATACCATGAGTAGTAATTTATTTTTGTGAGGAGGTTTGAGAAAAGTTAATGTGAATTCACTTCTGAAGTGTCTTACTTAAACTACATCAATTTCACAGGAACTCTTGTTTCAGAATTTTAAGGTGTCTTTAACTTGACATAACATCATTAATTAGAGTAAACTGAATTAAGACTGTTTCTGAATAAAAGTATCCATAATTTACTGCAGCTTAATTTTAAATTCTTTTTAAACTTATGTCATAGTTTTATCTGGACTAACTTCTTCAAGAGTCCCCTATTCAAAAACCTTTTCACATTGATTCATTTATAGTTTATCTGGAGAAAGAAAAAAATCAGGTGAAAGACTATTTAAGAGAAAAATTACAGATGAACCATCCTTTTTTGACTTATTCAGAAATTGTACAATTTGTCATCATGTCTGTCAAAATCTGAAGGCTACATCCCATCATGACAATGGGAGCATAAGCTTGAGAAAAATACATATTGCTGTGAAATAGGAGATTGGACAGTAGTAGTGTCTGTGCTGTCCTTGCAAATTGCATGAATGCCTTCTCACCACCAATACCTATGTTCTTTCAATATCTCAGAGGTTTCGGGTTTCAGGATAAAAGGAATTAATTTTCATTAACCGCAGTGCTTTTAAGACCAAGAGGTAAGTAACGCTGCAAGGAACAACTTGTGCTCTGAGCCCCACCAGCTCCATACTCAGGAGGAAGCAGCACGGCTGGCTATGAAAAGGACATTTTTCTATCAGGCATGCTGTAAGAGGTGTTTGGGACATTGTGTCCTGCATCTGTATGAGGTTGGTGCCAGGCATGACCTAACTCCACATCTTTGCTACCTTCCCTCTGCTGCCACTGGGAGCCCTGTGCCTGACAGAGGCGAGACTGGCCATTTCTCCATTCTGCCAGTATGACAGCACGGGGGTAGGTAGCATCACTAACATCTAGGAGTCTTCTGGCTGAAATAATAACATAACATCAAAGGTTACAACAGCTGAATGCTTACTCCCAGATTATTCAAAGGCAGCTTTACATGAGGAGGGAAATTGAAGTCTATTTACCATGTCCTTGAGACTTGGTTTCAGGGCTTACAAACTGAGGAATGTCTCTCATGGAATCAGTGCCTGCCCACTAGCTTTGCTACTGGTAGCTAGAAAAACAAAAGGAGACCAAATCTCTCTGGACTTGGAAGGAGGTGGAAAAAAAATCAAAGAAATGTGGTTTCTCCACACTACTACTTTCAAGAGCTGGCTGTAAGGAATCTAAATGGTGGCCTTCAAGTGTGATCTGGACTTTGGGTAACCTGACTGAAGAACGAAAAATTAAGTTGTGGGTTAAATAGGTTTTACTCAAGCAGCTTTTGCATTTGTATTAGCTCTGTATTTTTGTCCCTCCCCAGGCTCCCCTGTCCTTCCCACATTAGTTTACAGAAACTGTTCCCAGCCTTTGGTATCCTTTTTGAAGCCAAAACTCAAGGAAGCCTCTCCATTCCTTTGGGGCAAAGTACCTCTTTCTTTAAGACATCCCTTTGAGAAAGCTAGTGAAAGGTGGGTAAGATTTAGTGCTGGTCTATCTCACTCAACATAGGTTAGGTGGTGTATCACAAAGAAAAAACTGAACTGTGACACATGTCTACCTGATAAAAATACCTACCGTGTAGGTTTGAACAGGTTTGAACAACAACTGCTGTTTTATTCAAGACTGCAGCTAATCACAAATTGGGGAAGATTTCCAATAGAAATGCATGGGTTTTACCTATTTTGCAATGCATGGCAGTTTTGGAAAACAGTTTAATTCCTTCTGGCTTCTAGTCCAACTCTAGTTCTCCTGCCTAGCTGTGCTTCATACATTTCATTTTTGCAGTCACTGGTTTAAACCTGTCTGCCAATTGCGGTGTGCCTGCCAGCATCCCAGTCTGCTCTTAGCAGGCAGAAGGGTGTACCATAAAATGCTGTGAATAAAGTTGAGGAAGGAGGAGGCTTTCTTTGCTCTCAGTTATCTCTCAAAGGGATGAATGATAATAGCTAGGGGGAATGTCTGTACAGACACACTTTTAACAAAGCAAACAAAGTGTCATCTCATTTCACCAAGTGTAATGACCACATAGTGATCTAGTCGTGTTCAAAAAATGGATGAATTACTATTTCTGTATTATTTTGGCTGCTGTTTATTGCTCTATTTCCTCCATGTACCGGTCTCCATACCATCTCACATTTTCCTCTTTTTTTTTTTCCTTAAACTTTTCTGTAAACTTTTTATTCATTTTTTCATAATTTTTCTTTGGTATTCCCTGTTTGGGCATCTTCCTTTGGATTTCTTTTTAAGTTTTCCCTTCTTAGTTCCCTCCATCCAATCATTCTTACTTTGTCTGTTTTAATTTTTTACTCTCTTTTATGAATTATGACTCAGCTCTCTTTTCACTAGTCTCTCTTCTTTGTCTTTCATCCTGAGCGACCAGTGGGAGTACATAAATCCCTGAATGCATGTATCTTTCTGTACTGGTTCACACTGCTCCCCTTATACAGCCTTTTCTTTATCAAATCACTCATCTCACACCCCAGTTTTCTTTATTCCTTCTCCATGGGTGTTATCATTTTACTGTATATTTCCAATGCAAGTTTCTGTTGAGGAATTCCATTTTTCTCCACTGTTACAGTTTCTTCTTATGGGTTCTTGCTTTCTGCTATATGTTTTCCTACCTTGCATTTTTCCTCTTTCTGTCTTCTTCCAGCCACCTTCTCCTCCATCAGTCTTGTTCCTCTTCTCCAGCAGTACCTGTGTTGCTTCAAGATCCCAGGCTGCTCAGTTGCTCTCATATATTCCTCATCAATCCTCTTCCCCAACACTTTTTCTCTTCCTGCCACTCTTACCAAAGACAATAAATTTGATTTCTGAGACCTCCCTCCACAGTTCTCCTGATCTCAGGATCAGTAGAGGCAGGGTTTAACATAAGCTTACTGTTCAGAAGTAGTCTTACTTCATCCACTCTGTCTTCCTGAAGGCCCAAAAGGACGAAATTTTGGAGTGTGCTTTGTGAAACAGACTTTGTGGGGTCTCCAGAAAGCTGGGAAAGCATGTAGGAGCAGAACAGTCTTCATAACTTTATTGGTCTCTGCTGGGGAGGACCAATTAGGTGAAGCCACAGAAGTAGTCAAAATGTGAACAACAGAGGAGGAAGTCTGCTTTTGTAGTTATTTTGTGTGTCAGAATATGCGGTAGGGTTTTGCTACCTACCACTTCAGCACTGGTTTTTCTTTGGGCTCCATTTGTATTTAAGAGGTATGCACAATAGTAGCTAGAAACACATCTGAATATTTGTATTACTCTTTCAGTGTGGAGAATTTGTCTCTTTTTATGCTCTGTAGTCTTTACATGGGACTTCATCTAGGACTGAGTAATTCCAATGAGAGTAAATCAAATCCTATTAATGCTGCCCATTCCTAAATAACTGAATTTGTCCTCCTGAGAAGGTTCCCAGCTGTTCACCTTCATGATGCGCCTGTTCCCATCATAACGCTGCGACAGCTCTGGGATGTGAGTGTCATGCTGTCGGCATAGTAGGCCTTTAGATCAACGCAAGATTAATCTTACTGTAAAAATCTTTGATTATGTCAGGCCTGGCCCTGTGTCTGGCTCTGTCTCTCTCAGAAGACTTACTCTCTTAGCAGTTGCATTTGAACTGTGTTTTGTGTCAATGTGGGATAAAGAAACAAGAGGCCTGCATGTAATTTGGATTTTTCTAAGTATCTCATTTCAATCTAATGTACTGTTGTGTAATTAAGCCAGTAAGTCTATATGACCAGCCCATTTCAGGACTTGGTCTGCTATCTTTAGTCAGTGACAAATTCTGGTTTCCATTGCTTGTTCAGAGATGATAACAGTGTGATTTACAGGTATAAGTAACAAATGAGATCAATTAAAAAGACTAAGAGTGGCACCTGTCTAAGTGTAGGGTTGCACTAAATGATTCCCACATCTTTATTTCCTGCATGACCCTGCATTTGCAGCCTCTCCCCAGGAAGGTTAACAATGGGAGAGTTGTTTCTTAATGCTCGTGAACCAAGAAAGCAGGCCTTATCCTGCGGCCCAGGGATACGATTATTATCTCTGAGTGAAAACAACAGCCGTATTTTTCAGCTCCGTGTGTACAAATGATCCCTGTCTTTCATATAGTTCTTGACTACAGCATCTTGGATTGCCCAATTTGTTACAAGTCTGTGCTGTGAGCTGCCTTTGTATAGTTGAGCTGAACTCACAGTCAGGTACATGTCCCTCCTTGTTTGTGTACAATTCTCAGCACTTTGTATTCTTAAGACATTTCTAAAATATTTAAAAGTTATTGCGGTCTTCAGAAATATTCATATAATTTGACTTTTTTTTTTTAATAGTGGCAGGGAAAGTATACCGTTTTAAAATTAACGGAACCAGTTTTGTGGTATTTCCATTCTTTCTATCTCTATTACTGTCTAATGAAACTTAACAATTATTTTATGACAGGTCATATTAATACAGAAACTCCTTAAAGACTGTGCTTAACATGAATGATGAAATCTCTGTTTTTATTATTCCAGTTAAAAGCTTAAAGGTACCCCTGCAGTTTATTAGAGTATGTAATTCTTTGGACACTGGAATTGTAATCCAGTTGACTAGTAAATATTTGTTATGCAACACCCTGCCAAGGGAAAATCATGGTTGGAAGTCAAGAAAACGGGCTTTTTATGACAGCTCCAAGAAGAGACATTAGGGCATCCAAGAGGTCCAAAAGGTGAAAGGGTTGTGGCAGTTTCCTTACTCCCTATTGCTTTTTTAATAACAGCTTCTCCGGTGTTACATAGTGGCAGCAATCCCCTTTCTTTGTTGGCCTTGGAGTTCAAGGAAAAGGATAATAGTGTTTCTCCTTGATGTATGTATATTCAAGGTCTTGGGGGCTAGTGCTTCTTTGTACAGTCTTCCTCCTAGGTCAGAAGTATTCAGTTCAGACTGTTTCTCCTCTACCTTCCAGATACATCTGGCTCCTCTGAGGCATGGTCAGAAGCTTATACTTCTGCTAGCATAGCCTCTTCCACAGTAATCCAACATCTTATTAGAATGGAAATTCCCAAGTGAGGAACCTAATACTTTATCTCAGAAACCAGTCCCTACAACATCTGGAAAAGAAATTTCAGATTTTGTGTTGTTGGGTTACTATTTAGATTTAAAATGGTGAGTACCATCTGTGCCCCTAGAGCTCTTCAATCTAGGTCACCAGTAAAATTTAGGCTGGATTGGTGAATACAGAAAAATATTTAAGCTAACACTGTTTAGATGACTATCTTAAAGGAAATGCACTCTGAGTTAATACTGGAAGATTAATATTCCTGTCATATGCCTCCTGAGAACCATCCTCCAAAAAAAAAAATCTTGTCATCCTCTTTGAACAGGTTGAATTAAATCCAAGAACTAAGTAATGTGAATTACCTTTATATTCCTAGAGCTATTCCCTGTAAGTAATGGTGATCACATACATTGGCAAAGCAGCCCAGGGGAAATGGCTGTACTGATGCCCATAGTGTGCCTGTACAGGGAATAGAGAAGCTTTTTAGTGAAGGTCTTTTGGTCTATTCATGCTGATGAGTTTTCATAATCATTTACTCGCTTACTATATTTTGCGCCAGTTTGTGTATGCCATTTGCACTGCAGTTGTAACCCCATGCTTATTTGCACTCTGTAGACTCATGTGCAAACCTTTGTGCAGTATTACTGTGAAACAGGCCTGGTCCATGAAAAACATTGCAAATATGTGATGAGAAGCAAAATAGGAAAAAGCAATTGGGTGTAATATGGTCAAATATTAGTGTCTTCTGTTCTTCTTCAAAGGGTTCAATATATAGTCACTGTTTCTCTGAGACTGCTGGAAATATCCTCTCTTGGAGGATCAAATTCTGGAGAGGAGTGCAAAGCATTACCCATTGCCATCCAGTCTTCCAAATTTCCAGAAAGATACCTAACATGTCCCTGAGTTTTTAATGATACAGACACCTCCTGGGAACTAGGTCTGAAGGTTAATAGCTCATTTGCGATCCTATGCTGAGGAAACATTTTCTATCACTCAGTTGGGGCTGGTTTTTAACCAGAAACCTAGATGTGAAAGTCCCCAAACCCCATTAGTAATACTTGTGGTGTCCCAGCACCTAGGTTTCAAACTTTTTAGAAGTATCACCCATTTAAAATGCTTTTTATGCTCAGTTTATGGAATTCCTACATTTACATAGTCTTTTTTTATTTAATGAGCTGACAGCAGATATTCCTTGTCCTAAAGAATTACAGATGTTTTAAATGAAAGTGTTCAATTAAAATTTCCCAAAATAAATTGAATTGCTGAGTATGGCCATGCTCAATGATTACATGTGGCTGGCCTCTCACAGAATTGCTGTAAGTTGCTCTATAAGGTATTCTTTAGCTATCATTCAGTGAATGTTATTATTATCATTTGCTGAATTATTTAAAGCTGTCTTCAGGCAGACTTAAATTACTGTATTTATTTTTTAAATAGAAGCTATCTGTTGCACTTTGCTCTTTCTGTAGCTTACCTGCTTTTCCATGTTGCATCAACATCCTTCCAAGAGGTGCTTATTCTCCTCACCCCATTACAACAGCTTTTCTAAAGCAAATCTCCAATTATAGAGGAGATTTCTTGGCAGTACATGCTATAAATCCATGAACCTTTTAAACAGGTTGAGCAGTGTAATAAACTGAGTTATGACAAGTTTCAAAAGGGGGCTGGTAATATTAAAAAAAAAAAAAAGGTTTCTGTTAATGCAGTAGGGCTGGCTGAGCGGGGGTTTACTTGGAAAGGTAGATTTGTATTGGGAGAAGGGCCTCAGCAGGGAGAAGGCTGGTGTCTCCCTGGATTAGTGCTGCGTGGTGGTCCAGGAGCGGGACCGCACGGCCGGCCAGAGGTTGCCCACCAACCCATCTCGTGGCTTCCTTGGCGCTGAGCAAACAGACAAACCAGAAGCCAGCCCTGTCCCGGGGAGGCCACTACCTTAGCGAAGCAAAATTGCTGCACTTTAAAGCACGAAAAAGCAGCCCCTTTCCAAGAGGAAACCTCAAGTGTTCGTTTTCTTGTTTTCCACAGGGCTCACAATTAAGATTTCATACAAGTCAATGCTGATTACGAAGGGACGGAAAACACCTCTGTGGCAAGTGAGCGCCGAACTTCAGCCACTTACTGTGTGAGTTAAAGCAACAGGGGCTGGCCCACCACTTCCCTTTGTGGCTCTGTTTGAATTCAGTTGATTAATGTTGTATGTGCACGTCTATTGAGGCACCGCATTTAAAAGGATTGTTTACCATAGCCTTGTAATCAACCTGCCTTAGCAGCACCCTATTACCCATGATAACAGGGCTGCTGCAATTTGGGTCTGAAAGAAAACCGCCTCAGATGGGCTCTCGGATGCTTTGGTGCTAGTGTGCTGCCCTGTTATCTTCATTTGTAATTTGTTTTCAAGAACAGTGATTTACATTTCAGTTGGATTACACCTTTTAATGTATCACAAACGTAAAGTGGCTGCAGTGAAAACTCACATCTCCACTAGATTTCAAACGATGCATTTGAGGCTTCAGTGGAGAGGATTACAATTACAATTAGAATCAAAAGCTTGCTCATTCTTTTAATGATGCACGCTAACCCTTTGTATACTAAGAAGCCTATCGTGGTGCTATACAATCATGATTTTTCTTAGGGATATGAAATAGCTGCATGTGTTCTGCCTTATCATCTACTACATGCAAATGCTGTTCTGAAAAGGAACACATCCTGCACAGTGAGTTCAGAGGACAACTTACCTTGATAAAAAATATAGGACATATAAAAAAGGAATGGGAAGAAAAAAAGCCCACTGTTTCGTGTTGTTTTTTTTTTTTAAATGTGGAACATATTTTAGTAACAGACTTCATTTTCCTAAAGTAGTTGTTGCCAAGGTATGTAGTTACGAAGACTTCTATTGAAAGCATAATGGTACTGGATGAAGTGCAAAATAATCAGTAGGGTATTTTTCTTTCAATGAACGTTACATGAGAAAAAGAAGGTTTATTGGTTTTGCTCTTTGTTTTTTGCTTTTTTTTTAATCCTGTAGTTTTCTCACAGCAGTAAATTTTCACAAATCTAGATTTATTTATTTTCTTCAGCAATTCAGAATAATTTCCATCTAAGGCTTCTTCTGTCACTTTAGAAGGATTTGCAAATAACATACATTTATGTTCTTACTTGAGTCTTACTGTGTTATTCTTGGTCTAGAAAATGATTGAAAATTCTTATGGGGCAGACTTATGGCGAGACTAAAATTTACTCAGATCACACATGGCAGAAATATCTGGGGAGAACCTTCACTGCGGTGTTCAAAAGCTTCCGCTCCAAGCCAAAACCTCGCCTGGGCTCAGACAGCCTAATGGTTTATCTGTACCCTAATCCTCTCTGTTCCTAACTGCCAGGCTGGGATCACCCCCTCATCCCAAGCACATCTCCCTATCTCCTTGAGGGACTAACCTCTGTCCTGGGGCAGAAGACACTCAGATTCGACAACAGTGGGCTGAGGACTGTCTACAGCAGATGCTTCTTACCCTCCACAGAGGAGCCACCAAACACAGGGTGGTGGCACGGTGAGAGCCCAAAGGACTGTCTCCAGTGAAGGGGTGAGGAACTGGGGAAGAGAAGAAAAGTGTCATGGTTAAACAGTGCAATTTCAGCAAACCAAATAAAAAGGGGTTTATTTTCCTTTTTTAAGATAACTGCAAGCCCTGGAAGACACTGTTTAGTAGAATGCCTTTCCCAGGCTCTGATACATGAATTTCTGTCCCCTATGACTCAGTAGAAGTCATGGTGATGCATACGACTTCTCAGCTGGAGATTTGAATGCGTTGTAGGAAAGAAGGTAAGGATCTCTCAATTACTTCTAAGCAACCTGAAAGAAGTTGAAAAGATTCAGGCTGTTCCATCAAAATTTCCTTAGTTTATGAAAAAGTATCTTTTACCAAAGCTAGATAGCTAAATCCATAAATATTTAAGAATTAATCAAATGTCTCTGTGAAGTCAAAGTGGTTTTCATGTCAATCTTTTTCAAAAAGATAGATTAAACCCCCTTTCTAAAATGAAATATTCCTTATATCTTGAAAATAAAAACTTCCAGTTTAACATTCACAGAACAGGTGGGATTCCCCTCATTGAATTGAAAACTTCTGAAGGCAAATGTCTAATGAAAGTAAGTTTTTGAGGTTTTCTCTATATTCGGTGAGAAGAGTGGGAAAGTCATGCCAACCTGAGGATTTCTCATACTTAAGCTGACCAACATTTGGTGAAGAAAAGGTTCCTGCCTTCCTGCCTTAATGGTAGACCAAAACGGAGTTTGCAAACAGAGCCCACAGCAGTCACACACATTTTGGCAAAACATATTATCTTGATGTTTCTCTCCACTTACTCATGTCTCTTTAGTCTTCTTCTGACTAAATTCTTATCTTCCTCCAGGCAAGCCTTTCTTCTGATATAAACTGGGGTATTCAACAGCACAGAAAGGGCAGGCTAAAACAGATATAAACATCATCACACAGATTACCTAAGGATCATACCACATGAAGGAAGACATTTGAATTTTTATTTCTTTTTTTTAGTTTTTCATGTAGATACCTTTAACTCTTATCACAAACAGCATAAAGGAACCTTAAATCTTACAATCAAAACCGAGAGAGTGATTTACAAATGTCATTGAGGTGTTTTGGGGGAACTGCAGTTCAACTGCCTCACGCCTTCATTCTTCTCTGTGAGACGATTCTCTGGTTGTTCTGCAATGAGACATCAGAACCAATCACCAAAATGCGTCATGGAACAGGTAACTCTGCCTGACACCTTGGCAGCAGTTCAGAGTGTTAGACAACAAAACCGTAGTTTCAAAAGTAAGCAAAAGTAATTTCAAAATTAGTCTGAGCTTTAAATTGATTTTTTCTTTTCTAACTAAGCTTTTCTTTTTTTCCCCATTTTCATATATTTGTACTTTGATAAGAAATCAGTTTGGCACTGATAGCTTTCATGATTCTCTTTCCTTTTTAGTTTACAAAACCCCATGTATCCATTTATAAATGGTCTCAATGAACTGAATTTGATGATCTGTAGTAATCTGTACTCACTGACCTAGCCTTTCTCAAAAGACCTTGGTGAAAGAAATCATGAGGAAGCAATCCCAGACAATTCAGTGGGAAATGTGGCTTTGATTTCCCTGAATACTCTCTTCACATGCCAATCTCATGTCTTGTGCCATCTTGTCCAAGTTAAAAGCAAAGAGGTTCTGAAGAACTAGCCCCTTTAAATACCACTGCAGGGCTCTACTCCCCCTTACTCCTTCTTCAGGTGGGGAATCTTTAGTCCTGTCCTCCTGCAATCTTGGAAAGGTCTTTCATTGATTTACCTGGGAGGGATGATCACCTGCATACAGGTCCTGTCCTTCTGCTTCTTAGTCACTGCCCATGTCCTGACAACCTGACTTGACTTGGGCCGCAATGATTTTCCCGATGAATATTCTTTCCGTCAGGGTAGGGGAGTTCTTGGAGGAGCTGAGATGACGAGAGAAAATGCAGTTATAGCCTTCAGGTATTCATTTCTAAGTCTGATTCCACTCTTGACACTGAAACCCAAGGAAATGAGAAGTACTTAGTACAATTTTGTGAATAATGAATGTTTTGGCTTACTGGTGGTCCTGAAAAAGCATTAAAAAGGTAGAAAAATTTCATGGCTTGGGTGATCTTACAGCTGGGGGGGGGGGGAACCAAATAAAAGTTGCACTGAGTATCCCACTTTGAGATGAAATAACAGCATTTTGCTTCATTTTTCAATATTTTTTAGAGATATTTCAGAAAACAATCACTTTCAATTAAAGAACACATAAATTTTATAATAATTACTTTATTTGGAGGATTTATCATTATTATTTTAGCAACGATGAAGGTGAAATGAAGACATTTGCTACATTTCACCCTATCTGACTCCATATTTCATTAGTAGACAAAGGTTTTACACAAGATTTTTCACACAAAATTTTAATCCCTTTCAAATAACCGGCAATCCCCTGACAGACTATTTCTAAAATTGTCATCAGTCATTGTCCCTATGATTCACAAGCTACTCTGTTTAGATTGCCCCATTTCAGGCAAAAAATAGTACCCATGTTGCTCCAAATGAGAAAAGGTCATATTCCTAATGGAACTGAATATAAATCCAATATGATTTTCATGTTACACATTACATCATTAGCTACAGATTTATAGGGAGAGAGCTAATATATTGAAGATTGTGACATAGTTCTCTTTCTCAAATGCACCTAATTTTTGAAGTTAGGCAGCACTGAATTTCTTCTTATAAGAATATCTAAAGTATTTTTCTTTTATTGGCTCCTTCCTTTAAGCAAAGACTGCAGAGCTGATGAATATTTCATGGGCAGAAAAACACCTACGATACAGGGTTTTACCTACAAAATCTTTGGGGAAAGGGAGAAAATGGCAGGAAGGCGCTGTAAGGACAGCTCTTTTAAGAAGTCTTTGGAAAAGGGTCTCCATTTCATTTTCCACATCAATAACACCTCCTTCACCCCTTAATACTTTCTTCCTTTCATTTTATTCCATAGTAGTGTTCAGTCATTTTTGTACTTTTCTTTGTATTAAAGAGTGTCTCCCGAGCCGGCTAAACCATTTTAAAGCTTAAAATTTAAATAGAAAATTCTGAACTAGGAAAAAAAAAAAAAAAAGCACATCCAAATACAGTGGCTGTAAATTTGTACAAATCTGTTATACAGGAATAAGAATTTGAAAAAATAATCAAATGTACATTTTAAATAGATTTCTTCCTTTTTGTACTGTTCAATCCTAATGGACCTCTCTCCTGGATTTCAAGAGCACATTTACACTCAGAAGTGGTAAGGGTGACAAAAATACTTTATTTCGCCAAAGACTGTCCCCTTCCAGACATTAGATGGACTCTTATGACCAAAACATGTAGAAATCTTTTCTGACTGATAACTGCTAAAAGGCAACAACGACAAAAAAAAGGAAAAAAAAATAAGGAAAATATAACCAGTGAAACCTGTTCCAAGGAAAAGTAAGAATATAAATCGCTCTGTAAAGTCCACTAACAGCTCTTGTTCTCATATAGAAGTTGCTTAGGTAGTATGATGATTAGAAAAAGCAGAAAACCAGAGAAATAGAGAAAGAAGGGGGGCAGGGGGGGAATCTAATTCCCCTCTCTACAAGTGGCTTCATCTAGTCTTCCTTTGAAACCATTCTTTGTCATTCTGATCTCAGGCTTGGATGGCACATGGTAGAAAGTGGTTGACTGGTTTGTCAGACGCTGAGAATGGAAGTCCAATATTCAAATTACAAATTTATACTTGCAACAACAAAACTAGTGCATGGCAACACTACTAAGCTTTTTACTGGATAGAATAAAAGCCTAGAAAAAATCTGTGAGGTTTAAGCTAATGTTCCTCACCTAATCTAAGCCTATACATAAGATGTTTAAACATTTAAACATTGGATGGCTAGGCTAAGCCTCCTTTCTGCTGGGCTTCTTAAGGCAGCCATTGTATATTAGATTTTCTAGACTGTCAGTCATTGTTGCTGCTTTCTTTACCTTTTATCCTCTTTCTTAAGTGGAAACTACATACTGGCATCAGTATTTCTGATATTTAATCTACAATTGGGAAAAATTGCACTAGATTCCTCTGCTTTCACTTCTTAGGATTGTGTTAGTCTTGTAAGACTTCATATTTAGCTGGTTCTCTACCTTGCCAACTAAGTCCTCTTTCAATGCACTGGGGCTTGGTGTTTTGTTTTTTTTTTTTCCTTCAAAAAAAATACTCCCTCATCCTGAAAACGTGACTTACCTTTTTGTTTTCCCAAATGTGTGACCTTTCATTTAAGTGAAAAGCACTGATGCTGTGTAAGTGAGCCTGTCTGATTGTACAATACAGATCACTTGCTAGAATTTCTCTTTGTTATTTAACATGCCACAGCTGCTCAGATTATCTGCAGACTTCACCAGCAAGAGCTTTTTATTTATCTCCAGATAACTAGTAAAGATACTGAGTAGGCCTGGGTCAAGGATAGTCCTGTTGCAGCTCCTTTCAGGATTTGAATTACCAGATGATTTGTTCTCTGTCTACAATTACTTTTTCTGATCTCTCACTTCGTAAGTGTTTAACAAATTTATTTTGTATAGTGCACAAAGGCAAATATTTTAGAGACGTCTATTTTGAAAATGCAATAATGTTGGTCAAACAAGATGGAAATCTCATCAGACAGTTGTATCAAATTTGTGCAACATGACCTTTTTTATATAAATCCATGCTGACTCTCATTAGTTAGGCTACTACCTTTTACCTCTTTCCTAATTGCATCTCTGTCTATCCTGTTCATGTCTTAGCTTGCAATCAGTCAGCCTAAACGGCATTTGTAGTGATTTATATTGTTCTGCTTAATTTTTAAGGTACTGACACAACATTCATGTGGTGCCACATCCCTCTGAATCTTCTCCACTATTCCAAATTGTTATCAATACCTGTATTTCAGAAAATATCTCGGCTAGTATTTTAGTATTTCTCAATGTAATTTATATGGTTGTATAAATTTGGGTATGCCTTTTTCACCTGATCAGGATTTTGTTTCTGAAAACATTTCTTTTCTGAAAATGCTTTCCTTAACACAGTTTCAAAAACTGTGTACATACAGGAGGGCAGTTGCCATCTATATCTGCAGCAGAAATGTTTGAAGCTTTGGAAATTACTTTGTCTTGTACTTACTTTTTCTTTTTTTTAATGGTTATTAAGGACAAAAACTTAAATAAGTCACACATTAAGGTTAGCTTTTTAAGCTTTTAAAAACCAGGATATGGCAAATGTTACCTTCTTAGTGCAGTCTTTTATATTCCCGCTTTTCTTTGTAAATATATGTCTTACCTTTAAGTGTGGTAAAATACAAAGTATGTCATAAAATATACAGTAGGGCTGAGATAATGTTACTACAGGAAATGTCATTTTCTGACTTTCAAGTGCTTGAAATTGTCACCTTCCCAACACATTTTCTTATGCATTCAATCGCACTCTCATTTGTTCATTTTTGCATCTGTGAGCATCCAGTAATATTTGGTTGGACATAAACAGGGGGTACCCACTTAAGCGAAGAGTCAGGAAGTTACTTTGATTTCTGGAGGTACCAATTCCATACCAGGGTTTATTTATACATTTCACCATCTAAGGAATGTCCTCTCTTCAGAGGCTCATGGTTTTATCCTAAATAAAAGTGACCCAGCTTTTTTTTTTTTTTTTTTGTGCTGCCATCTGTCTGGTGAATGTCACTCATAATTATGATGCAAGAATATTACTGCGGTTCAGTTCCAGTTGGTCTTTTGTGGGCTTCATTCTTGCACAGCCTTTTGCTGAAAGGAGTTAGGTAGATACAAGTCACTGTATTGAAGTGTATTTAGAGAGAGTAAAAAAAAAGACTTGGATAAATCAGAGTGAGTTCAGTGGTGGGGCTGGAGCACTTGGCCATGAGGAATCATAGAACAGACCAGGTTGGAAGGGATCTCAGAGATCATCTGGTTGAACCTTTTCTGGGATAAAGGAGAGGCTGTGGGAGCTGGGCTTGGTTGGTCTGGAGAAGGGACAGCTTTGGGGGCACTTCATTACTATCTTCAGCTACCAAAATAGAGAAAAGGAATCCAGATTCTTCTTGTAGTTGCACAGCTAAAGGAAGAGAGGCAAAGGACACATGCTGCAGGAAGGGATTTTCCCACTGGGTATAAGAAAAACCTTTTCCAAGGAGTGTAGTGAAAAAGGCACATCTCAACAGGTATTCACAACTCAGCTGGACAAGGCCCTAACAACCTGCTCTAAATTTGAAATCAGCACTGGTTTGAGTAGAAGACCCACAAGGGTCCCTTTTATTCTGCATTATTCTGTGGTTCCAGGGATGTTTATAACCCAGTGGAGACCCGAAAGGTTTGGAAGATCAGTCTGTTCTGCTGAAAGGAACTCTACCTTGGGATAGCCCACCCACAGGCCATAAGTAATATTTCATTTCAGGATTTGAGTGCAGGGTTGGTAATGAGAAGGCCTGATGCTGGATCCTTTGCAAAAGCAGGAGGTTTACTCTTTCTGAAACAAGCCTCTTATGCCATTACCTTCAGTTTCTTCCTCCTGCTTATGACCCTCAACTTGTCTTTTGCTTTATATTATAGTTCAGTTCTGCACATACTTTTCTCTCGACTCCTTCTGTAGATGAATCACCTCTTTGATGGCCCTAGGACTACTCACAGGAGTAAAATTTTTAGGACATGATTGAGTTTTTTCAGGATTCCTACTGGCCTAAATCCAAAATGCCTTTATATCAGCAATTACGTTTTCATTTGTATCTGTACCTTGCCAAGTAAATGGAACCCTCATCCTGACTGTGATATTTCACTACATATGCAAAATAAATGATAAGCATTAATACTAATGATCCTTTTGTCTCATACACTTAGACTTTACATCCACTACACAGCCACCTCACTTAATTTCCAAGATGACAACAATGTTGGCACTTGATTTACTTTTAGCAGAATTTGATAATGCTCAATTAGCCTTGTGCTCTGATTAATTTTTGGTGCTCATCGGTATTGCCCTCTAATTTACCATGAGTGCTTAAGAGAAAGCAGTAAGGAGTAGGCATACCCTAACAGCTTTTTTCATTCTGCAGCCGCTAGATCATTTGAATCTAGAGGGAAAGGTATGTGTGGATCTCACTCTCTTCCTCCATGCACATTTTGTAAGTATCGCAAAATCTCCAGACAACCAAATTAAATACACACATATTAACAACCGCTTTGGAAACCATCACGGGAGATGGGAACAGTCAGCCTGATGGAGCTGCCTGGTTTGTGCTTAAAATTACTCTTTCGGCAGTCAGTCCTTCTAAATTTAGTGCTCTATGTTACTCCCACAGGCAACTGAGAGAGGTAAGCACTTGCAAAGGCTTCTGAAGTTGCTCCTGACCAGCTCACTTATGTGCCTGGACTAGACAGGCAGGTTTTGCCCCCAGAATCCTTTAAAGGCTACCTCCTTCCATACAGAGAAGAGAAGGAATCACAGGCCAAGGCAGAAATCACAATAAAGATTGGGCCACGCTCTTTGGTCATCACCGAAGCTACTAACGTTTCAACCGCTGCAGATGCCGTCTTTCTCAGTAAAGTAGTTATTTAGAAAGCCAGAACAGCACTCTCTTGCTCTGAATGCTGTTTCTCTGCGTATTTTACGCTACCATACAAACTACAATTATGATTTCATTTTCCCCCCAAAATACGTGATAAGGTCCATCTGCTTAATTCTAAACCAAGTTCTGAGTGTTGGGGTTTTTGCTTTAGCTTTTTTATAAACTGCTAGTGATGTAAGAAACAGAATGGCTTAAACGTCAGACTTAAGACAGCCTTGTAGAAGTTAGAAATAATCTCTCTTGATCAGTAAATTCACTAAATTAGGTTTGGTATATCTCAGACCTTATTAATATAGAGTAATTTTTAGTGTCACTTCTTTAACAATTAAAAACAATAGCATGTGTAAGTCCTAGAAAAAGAAAATAACAGATTTTATTAACTTCAATGTACATTTTAATCTATTTTCTTTGCTCTAATTAAATATATGGTATCAAGATGCTGCTTTTGTTTACTCATTCTGGCAGTTTCAATGTTAGTTCTTTTCCTTTATACCATTACTATACCACTTCTGAAATTTGTACTTAATAGAAACATAAACATTTTTATTTTGAACACTAGCTTTTGAAATATTCATTATTGACCTGCTGGCTAATTCTAATTCTTTTTATATTGATATAATCTGAGAAGTTTTGTTCCTTATAATTAAAGTATCTATTTATTATTAATAATTAAAACCAATTTGCCTGTTACTTTTCTTCTTAATGAAGACAAATTATTTTCATTTATTACAATATTTTAAGAATTTCTTTTACCTATTATCTACTGTATTTTAATAAACATTTTTCATCAAAAAAGCAGCTCAGCCAGGTATTGATACTGTCTACCTGTACAGTCTGGTCCATTAGAGTACACAGTCTGTCATTGTTCAAGCACCAAAATAGATAACTTCATATCAACAGAGAAATTCACAGTTATCTAGACCATCAGAAATTGCTGCCTGCTGTTGCTTAACCAGGTTCCACCTCCTGCACAACTGTGGTCACAATCTGCCTCCTGAAAAAGAAACACACCTACAAAATCCATACTTTTTCTTGTGTATTTAAACATACATCAAGATCAATGTCTGGAGACCTCTTGCCATCTGTCTGGGAAAAAATCACTGCATTTCTTGAAGAACTGTCATCAAAAGCTAAGAGAAGCTCTAGGCACTGGAAGTTGAATTCCTCTGAGTTCAAGTGGATAAGAAGGCAAATTTCTTTAGCAATGAGATTAATTTATCGTTGGAACAAGTTACAAAGGATGTGGTGGATTTTGCCATACTTTACAGCTTTCAGTTAAGTCTGATTGTTTCCCAAAGTATATGAAGTACTTCAAGAAGATCACAGAATCATAGAATCACAGAATCACTGAATGGTTTGGGTTGGAATGGATCTTTAAAGATCATCTAGTTCCAACCCCCCTGCCATGGACAGAGACATCTTTCAGTAGACCAGGTTTCTCAAATCTCCATCCAACCTAACCTTGAACACTTCCAATGACGGGGCATCCACATCTTCTCTGGGCAACCTCTTCCAGTGTCACAACACCCTCATAGTAAAGAATTTCTTCCTTATATCTAATCTAAATCTACCCTCTTTCAGTTTAAAACCATACACTTTGTCTTATCGCTACAAGTCCTTGTAAAAAGTCTCTCTCTATCTTTCTTATAAGCATCCTGTATGGAAAGCCATAATAAGGTCTCCCCAGAGCCTTTCCTTCTCCAGGCTGAACAACCCTGAGTCTCTCAGCCTTTCTTCACAAGAGAGGTGTTCCAGCCCTTTGACCTAATTTCTGGCCCTCCTCTGCACCCACTCTAACACGACCACGTCTTTTTTGTGCTGGGGACCCCAGAGCTGAATGCAGTACTCCAGGTGGAACAGAGTAGAGGGGCAAAATGCCCTCCCTCAACCTGCTGGCCACGCTTCTTTTTGTGCAGCCCAGGATACGGTTGGCTTTCTGGGCTGCAAGTGCACATTGCCAGCTCGTGTCCAATTTTTTATCTGCCAATATCCCCAAGTCCTTCTCTGCAGAGCTGCTCTCAAGCAATCCATCACCCAGTCTGTACTGCTACTGGTGATTGCCCTGACCCTGCGTTTGGCCTTGTTGAACTTCATGGGGTTCACACTGGCCCACTCCTCAAGCCTGCCCACTGAGTGACATCCATTCCCTCAAGCGTATCAACCACACCACTCAGCTCAGATGTGATCTGCAAACTTGCTGAGGGTGCACTCAATCCCACTGTCTGTGTCATTAATAAAGATACGGAACAGTACTGGTCCCAGTACAGACCCCTGAGGGACACCACTTGTTACTGATCTCCATTTGGACATTGAGCCATTGGCTGCAACTTTTTGCATGCAGCCATCCAGCCAATTCCTTATCCATAGAATAGTCCATCCATCAAAACCATATCTTTGCAATTTTGCGACAAGGACATTGTGTGGGACTGTGTCAAAGGCCTTACAGAATTCAGGACAGATACAGGAGTACATACAGGTAAACTCAGTTGTTCTTCCCGTATCCACCAATGCAGTCACTCCATTGCAGGAGGCCACCAGATTAGTCAGGCACAATTTGCCCTTTTTGAAGCCATGTTGGCTATCTCTAATGACCTCTCTGTTATCCATATGCCTTGACATCACTTCCAGGAGGATCCTTTCCATGATCTTACCAGGTACAGAGGTGAGGCTGACTTGGGGGTAGTTCCCAGGGTTCTCCTTTTTACCCTCTTTAAAAATGGGTGTGATGTTTCCCTTTGTCTAGTCACTGCGGACTTCACCTGACCGCCATGACTTTCAAATATTATGGAAAGCATCTTAGTGACTACATCTGCCAGTTCCTTCAGGACCCTGGGATGCATCTCATTGGGTCCCATGGACTTGTGTATGTTCAGGTGTCTCAGATGGTCACAAACCCGATCTTCTCCTATGATGGGTGGGACTTCATTCCCCTAGTCCCTGCCCTGAGATTCAGGGACTCAAGAGATGTGGGAGAAGCAATTACCAGTGAAAACTGAGGCAAAAAGATTTTTTGAGTACCTCAGCCTTCTCCATGTTGGTCATCACCAGATCCCATCTCATCTACCAAGGGTGTACAGTTTCTTTTGTTCCCCTTTTCTGACTAACATACTTACAGAACCCCTTACTATTATTCCTCACATCCCGTGCCAAATTTAGCTCCAGCTCTGTCTTAGCTTTCCTGATGCCATCCCTACACTCCTGGGCAGTATCCCTATATTTTTCCCAAGATGTGTGTCCCTGCTTCCACTGTGTATGCATTTCCCTCTTGTGTTTCAGTTTGACCAGGAGGACCTTACTCAGGCATCCTGGTGTCCTGCCTTCCTTGCCTGATTTCTTGCAAATGGGAATTGAGAGCTATTGTGCTCTAAGAAAAATATCTTTAAATAGCTGCTAGCTCTCTTCTGCTCCTTTATTCCTGAGGGCAGTTTCCTGGGGGATCCTAACCACTAGTCCCTTAAACAACTGGAATTTTGCTCTTTTAAGGTTTAGGGTCTAGTCTATACTTTTCACCTGGCCTATATCCCTCGAGATCATGATTTCCACCAGGGCACGATCACTGCAGCTACCACCAGTTTTGACCTCTCCTTTAAGTTCCTCTGAGCTGGTGAGCAACAGGACCAGTAACACCTCTCTGGCTAGCCTTTCTGTCACCTGGGTTAGGAAGTTATCCTCAATAGGCCCCAAGAGTCTCCTAGACTTCTTGCAGCTTGCTGTGGCACTTTTCTAGCAGATGTCAGACTTTAGACCTAGTGCAAAATCACGGTGTTAAATTCTGTAGCATGCCACATAAGAGTTAAAGATTTTCACATTGTTCCCACTTAAACCCAAAAATATGAGCACCTTTTAACCATATATTCTCAGCTATTTCAGTTTAGTACCTGATATTCAAATTGCAGTAATACTAATCGTATTTAAACAAGATGGCAAAGAACAGAAGAGAAAAGATACATTCAGGAGATGTTCAACTGCCTCTGTAAAAATAGTCAAAAATAATTACTTGTATAGTTAACAACCCTTCCAGAACTGAGGAAATAATAGATCATCTTTCAGTGACCTTGGCAATATTCACCATGAGTCCAGAAAGTCTTAATATTTCTGTGACAACGTCGGCTCCAGTGTGAATTAGGTTATTAGCCTCCTTAATTTGTATCATTACCAACTGTTTACAAAGCCTGTGTCTTTTAAGATAGCTAATTAAAAAATATTTTTAAGAAACATTTTGCAGTTGAATCACAGCAAACCCAACTGCTGTTGTCTTATCTCACATTTTGTTATGAAAAATTGTATAATTCATCACTTCAATGAATTACACCTGAATTACAGTACTGAATTACTCTACCTGAATGATATGCTTCACCTTCAGCATCCTTTTCTACAGGTCCACCAGCATCACTGTGTCTGAAAGCAGACATGCAATACATTTACTTCCCTGTGTATTCATGTGCAGGTTGTCACTCCAGAAACACGAAGATCAACTCTTTCTGACTGGCCTGTCCATGTGTAAGCCCTTTCCTTTGGCTTTAGAATAATGCCAAACCAGAGACACCGAATGCTGAGATGTTTGACTCACTGAAATATAAACATCTCTGCTGGAAATAAGCTAATAGTAAAATAGCATAATCATTATCTTATTAAGGTTACCCAATACGTTATCAGGGAATGCTCTCATTCCTAAAGGAAATGCAGTGTTTGCATGTATATCCCTTGTCAAAAATGTATAGTCTCTTGAGAGAGTAGCTGGTCTCTGAATGAGTAATAAAGACTCAAAAATAAACTTTTTCAGGGCCTTTAAGCATTTAAGTTAATAACTATCAGTATTCCAATGTAAAATTTACCACTTTGAAAGTCAGTTTAAAAAGAAGCTTCTGATGTGGCCATGTAAATTTGTTTGGGGTTTTTTTTTCCTTTTAAATTCTTCTTCCTTCTGGATTCTGGAGGAAAAGCATTGCCTTCTAATAAGTGCTGCAGAGGTTAATAATATATTCAGCTTGAATAAAACAAAAAGCATAGTAACATTTGACACATACAAGGATATAGGAGCACATTAAATGAATGCAAAGAACTGGCAGCTGAAAGGCAACAGTTGCATAATATTACCAGAGTAATGAGAAGTGTGTTACATATTAATAAATATGTGACCTTTTTATCTTGATTATTTAAAAATCATGTTATTTTAAAAATGAATAAACAAACGCCTTGTTTATCCTTACATAAAACCATAGTTTCACTTGACGGACTATGTAGAATTTCTGTATTGGTAAAGTGGAGTGCTTCTGTACAGGTCATTGTAGCATTTATCACACTGATCTGTTTTTCTCATTATTTCAGAAAACCGCACATCAGGACAATCATATTTTGAGCTAAAGCCTAAGCTGGAATAAGGGTTTGCAAGTGTATTCATTTATACATAATGAAATTTTAAATTCCTAAAAGACAAATATAATTAAAATTAAAGAAGAAATAAAAGAGAAAAGAAAAGCCGTGCAAGTAAGATTGCATTTAAGATTGTTATATACTTTAATGAGACACAGTTCCTTATTTAAAGTTGTAAAGATTTGATTAATGTTTTATTTTCCCTATCATTAATAACCACAACTGCAACTTCAGAGGATTTGTATTAAAAAAAAAAAAAAAGGCAGTATTTGAAATTGCAAAATAAAAAAGTGGTCTACAACCTCTCCATTTCATTTCTGTTCTATTATTAATTATTTATCGTCCACTAAAGCCTCTGGGCCAATTCAATGCAAGTAATTTATATTATAAAATAAGTGCTGACGGTCAGTTAACCTAATATGACCTAAATGACTCAGCTTATTACGAGATAATTTATCAACTTTCCAGCAAGACCTGAATTGTCTCAGGAACCCACAGCTCAAACCCTCGAGTCCTCCTGCGCGTCGCAGAGACAAAACCCTGAGCTGCCCGGGGGGTCCCGTGCAGAAGGCGGCGGCGGTGGGAGCCGGTCGTGCCGGACACGGCTCCGAGGACACCGTCGAGGTGCTCAGTCCCTGCCGAGGACTCCGAGTCCAGAGGCACAGGGAGAGAGAACTGCCAAGGGCATTGGGTGCTGTAGCCTGACGAGTTAGTTACGTGCAGAGCTTTCCCAGTAAATCTGGCAAATTCTGCTCATCGAGGAGACTGTAGAAACCCTAGCCGAATCCATCAATAACGCGCCTTAGGTTTCCTTGTCCCCAGTCTCTCGTTTGCCAAACTGAGAGACAAAACCATCTCCCCCTAGTTGCACATTTCTCTTGCAATAACTACCCCGTAAAGCATCAAAGTTGCTGGTTTTCGTAAAGGTTATCATTTACACAGCCACAATGGCAAATACAACAGGCAGAAGTGCAGTATATCATTAATCGTTCCAGAGTCTTAAATAGCTATTACAACTAACCTAACCAAACTGATCTCTCTTCCCCCACAGATCTACAAGCTTGGTTACTTGAATGGGAGAGGGGGGAAACGGCCTCCCTTTCTTCCTACTAATCATTTGGCAAGATGAGGGTTTTTTCGGGCAGACCAGGAATCAGATACCTCAACTCAAAGTAAAACCATGATTGAAGAATGCAGATCTCAGGAAACATCATGCTGTGATAGAGCAAAAAGCATATGGGATGTGTAACAGTTAGGGATAAACAGTCCACGTGTAAATCGTGCTGATAATCTTCTTCCTTCCCCCCCTATTAATTATTATTTCTATTGCTACCGTTACTATTTGCATTCCAGTAGCTCCTACTGGCTCCAGTTAAAGTTGAGACCCCATTGTAATAGAGGCTCTGCAGCCCAGCTACTCTCCTGTAACACTTTCAACTGTACAGAGAGATAAACAAAACATGCGATAAATGACATATTATTGTTCCTGGTCCATAAATGGGTAGCCAAGGCTCTGAAAAATCTAGTGACTTGCTGAAGTGCACACAGGATGTCTGTGGTAGAGACAGCGAGTCACCATAGCTGTCTCAGGTTGCACTTCTGTGGTCTGAAATCCAGGATCGTTTTGTGGGGTTTTGGCCCTTATAACATTCATTCTCAAGGACAAAAGCTTGCTTATAGGAGAACCAAGTATCATGCAGAGAATTGATACGGTGTAAAGCCTGAGTATCATATAAAAAAGTACCCGTTTCTTTTAAAACATCCAATAAAAAAGCCATCAGGGTTTAGAATCGAGCTATGTTGCCGGTAGCTTGGCAGGCACCACAGATTCCTGAAATTAGTGGAGGACTAGAAAAGAAAAGATGAAAAATCTGCAACAGTCTGAAGTAGGTATTTTAAACAATTCAGAGCAGCTTGTAGGAGATTACTGTGCTGATTTTTTCTCTATTGGTAGTGGCACAAGCATCAAGCCTCTTAATTTCACTGCTAACGAAACTAGCAAAACTTACATACAAGACGTGTACTGCACAAGGAGAAACTTGACAGAGCTGTTATCAGAAAGGACACCTTTTCTGACTGAAATAATCGCCTAGCTAATCTACCATCGTAAATCATAGCATATTACTATTTCTCGGTCTTTGTGAGAGGTCATCTTCAAGTAACTGTGGCACTATATCATATGGTGGACTCTTTGGTTTTCTTTTGAACAAGTAGGCACATGTTAACACTTATCTTTTGTTTATATCTTGCATTTAGTTTCTGTATTTGAGTTCATTCTCTTCGGGATGTATTCAAATGATAGACAATGCATCATTCTTACACTGATCCATTCATGACTATTGTATTAGGAAAGCATTGTGTACTCTGAATAGGTTAATTGGTTGGTAGCTTAATCTAAGCGGGAGACTGTTGAAGACAATAAGTATTTTTTTTAACTAGTGGTATTATGCACTGAACTATTTCATTCAGTTGTGTATGCGTTTCTCTTTTTCATTTCAGAATGCTATTGTTTTTTGCTTTTTATTTGCATAGGCTTCTGTAAGAATGTTGCTATTAACTTATTAGACTAGAAATAGGTTGGACTGCTTGCTAAATGCTGTCTGTTTTCTTTCCACTGAATTCTCTGCATGCAATTTAGAATTCTGTTTCTAATAAGATTATCAAGAAAATAATGAAAACCGGTAGGATTGGTCTGCTAGCAAGTTTCCTTGGTGATTAATGAACTAAATAGCAATGTTTTTCTCTATGGTCAAATTCTGCCTCCAGCTGCACCAGTGAGAAGCCAGAAGTAACTCCCTTGATGCCAGTCGAGCTATTCTAAATTCACTATGGTAGATTTAGTTACTGTGGTATAAATGATCAGAGAATTTGCCTTCACATGTGTCAATAGTTTAAGGCTTGTTTGTGGTTTGTGGGTCCTTCTTTGAAAAAATGGTATACTGCAGAGCCTTAAAAATCACACAGCCAGGAACCTTCCTAACAGGAGCAAGGAAGTCTCACTTTAACCATAAAGCACAGAAAGAGAAGAGCAAGCCAAGAGAGACTAACTTTGAGGCAGGCTTACGCATGTGAAGAATGATGAGCGATAATGGTTTCAATCCATCATCCTCACTCTGGCTGCAGGGTTCCTTTCAGACCAATGCATGTACACACTAGGTAATGTTTTCCAGCATAAAACCTTACAGTTTATACAGGGGGCAGATGGAGCATCTACTGGGCAAGGTGGGAAAAAAATGGAAATTGTATGGCATTCCTCTGTAAGACTCAGTAAAACATAGTCTTTTATGTCACTGGATACAAAGAGCAGGTCTAGAACGAGTTCTGGGTGGCACATGTTTCAACGTAATAACTCTCCCCTGCATAGATCAATTAAGTTTAGACAATCATGTGCCATCTGCCTGAAGCTCCATTTTCAGATTGTCTATCAGGTAAGCCTGCCGAAGCTTCCCCTTGTTCCCCCAAGAAAGCTTAATGAAGAATAAGCCATGATCCATTTGCCTGTTCCCTAGGGCTTGGCAGCTTCGAGAGTGGGTTGGTACTAAAATGGGTGGGTAAGAAAATACGTATTTTCTGGTACCCCAGAAGGGTGAAATCAAGTAAACAGACTGAAGTGCTATAGAAGGAATGGTCCTCAAAGACCCCAGAAAGCACCCTGTGCTATTCTTCAGCATTTTTCCATACTGAAGACAATCATTTCAAAGATATTTCCACACCATTTTCTTCCAGAGTAGACAGAAGCAAACAAAAAGCATCAGTCAAACTCAACAGTCTCTTTAACCTCCTTCATTCTTTCCATTGCAATTTTGCTTCAGAAATCCGGAGGTTGGGGTTTTTTTCTTTCCTAAGGACAGAAAGAGTAGAGGCTACCTCTTCTCTCTAATTCCAGCATAGTTTTGAACAACCAACCATGGAAGATTAAATCATAAAAGTCTTTCTACAAGGTGATGGATTTTTTTTCTACACCTATCTTTTGTTGCCATGTTTGGAGACTGAGGATTGACAGCATGCTTTTCTTTCTCTTAAGTATACACTCTCAGTCAAGGACTTGATTAGCACATTTTTGCCAATAAAATGGGCTGTAATTAGCTTTTAATAATCGGTGTGTTTTTCCTATATCAGCATGCAATTTAGACATTTGAGGTATTTTAAAAGCTGTATTCAGGAGCTCAGTACCACCTATTACATTTGGGGCAAATAAAGCTTTTAGAATAATGTTTGGAAAAGCAGCACCCTGTAAATATAAGGTGGTGTTGCACCATATGGAGACTGGCTCTATGACATATGGTTTGAATTAACAAGTTTAAAACTGTTAGGATCAGTTTTTCTTTCACTGAAGGCAAAAAAAAAAAATACCAACCACAAGATACGTACAGTTAAATAAGCTTCAGTAGCGGATACAGACCCAGCTTGTGCCAACATGTGCTAATTCAGTTAAAATACTACTTAGGCGATACTAGTTGCTTTTGGGTTTTTTTTAAGCAAACAGTATTGCCAGCTGCAAATGTGTTTTATTACTGTTAGTACAAGGACCATCGTCACCACCACCATCATTTTGATTGTGGTCCTCATTAAAATAAATGATTGGCCTTGGTTTTGTATAAAAGCTATTTGAAAAGACAAGGCTGAATGACAGATGAAAACAAAGGGTGGAAGCGGGTCTTCTGATCTCACCTAATTGAATCTTTGTTGGCTGAATTGATCTGAAAAAAGTTCAAAGATCTGGGATCCATATTACACAAACATTGTTTCATTTAATCAGAACACTCTTTGAAGTACTATGCTTGCAGACCACCTGTAGCTTTGAAATCTGAAGTCATAGGAAAGCTTCCCTGATGGTCCACAGTTATGATATGCTAAAGAAAAATAGAAACAGAAAAGGGAGAGGCCCACAAAAATCTATTTTGTATGAAGATTTCTCTTAAGCACCTTTTTACCCATGTCTATGCTAACTCACCTGGAGCAGCAAGCAAAGCAGTCAGTATAAGGGATTGCATATTTTTTTTTCATGTGCTTTCTGTTTTGTTTCACAACTTTAATTGTTGTTGCATTTAAAGACAGTTTCAAAGACAAAATAGCCGTGAGGTTATCTTTGGTCTCAAATAAATGTAGCAATACTGTGAGAACTTCCTTTCTCAGGAGTCATCTTGCATTTGAGAAAGTTCAGCTCTGTACTGAAACAAGAAACAACCACGGCACATATTAAAATAGTGGCAACAGAATAAGGGAAAGAAAAAGAAAGAATCAAAATGAAACATTTGGGGTCAGAGTCTCCTCCAGGCATGCAGGTTATTGGCACAAAGGAGCTAGAGCATAGAATCGATGGATGCTATCTCATTAGCTTCAAAAAGGTAAAATTTCAGACCTTCATGTCCAGTGGGTCAGACTGGATGAGCATTCTCCAATCCTATTTTCCTAGGAGTTTCTACCTGGAAAACAAACACAGTGGGGACATGACTGGCACACTCTGCTTTCCAGCAGTCATCAAGCATTGTGTCTTCCCTTTGGAATCGTAACCATCCAGTTTAATTTAGAGAAGCTCAGAAGTTGCTAAGGGCTAGTGAAAAATAGCACAGGATCACTGAACTACAAGTGGTGCATTTATAGCCTGCTATCTATAACTCAACCTGTGTTGGAAAAAGCTGAGAACCTGGGCCAATTTTTCTTCTCAGCAATTCAAATCTCAGAGAGGAAAAAAAGTAAACATGCTGAAAATGATGTTAGAAGAGATTAAGTTTTCTCAGCTCCAGTTTACACCTAATTTGCTGGTATTGGAAATGTGGGAATACAATCCTGTAGACCTACCTGGAAATTGATAATCCATTTCTATAGTTTTCAGATAATTCCTAATAACATCCAGATTTCCCCACCCACCCCCCTTTATAATCAATTTCTCAATTGCACACATCCCTTTTCAAAAATCTCGTGTTCCAGTTAGAAAAAAGAGATCTTCTAAATCTGGCTAGGTTATTTAGCTACACACTGCCATTAAAATTAGTTCTCTTCTGGCTTAGAATACCCTAATCTAGTGGCTGCACCCTAATATTGTACTGCAACTCTCAAGTGCTTAGAAGAAAAGGGCAAAAGCCCAGTGTGCTGATCCACCTGAGGGATTCACAGTACATGAATTCCTGCGATGATCAGAACAAGGAAAGATCTGTGCTCCTCCTTACTATGTAAATTATATATTTATTGCAATGTAAACGGGCAAGTCTCTTTTTGTATGTAACCTAGGTCTCTATATGGAACTTCTCAAAACAGAGTGTTGAGGGCAGAACTCTTATTTCAGAGTAAAACCATCAAATAATAATTCTTTTCTTAATAAAAGAGAATAAAAACATACTACTCTTTGGGTGCCGCTTTAGTGATAATGCATGACACAAGCCTGTGTGAATGCAAAATGTTGAGAAACATCAGGGAACAATCCATACCTACGTCAACCATAATGGGAACAGCGTGTGGTCGACTGATTGTCTATCACAACACAGTTAGCAATTTTCAAATAAACCATTGACACTTTATCTCATTCTACAAAATATAGTATTATACCACAGAAGAGACTAAGGTCTATAAGGTAGAATACATGCATGTGCTGTCACGTAATTACACAGATATTGTATAAAGGCAATGTAAAAGAAAAGAAATGTTAAAAATATTACTTCTTATTTCATAAGATTGTTGGGATCTTTGTCTTTCCCATTCTTCTACTTGTACTATAAAGCCCGGTATTTAAAATAAAGCAAGCATAATAATTTTACATGGAAACACATATTGGATACTTACAATATGGTCACTCAAGCAAATAAGGATTCGTCTTGTGCATCTACCTAAGTTACAAGTGTAAAAATTGCTGGTTTTGCTCTTTTAGAAGAAATGTGACCTTTAATCTCTTGTGCTAGCATGTACACAAGATACGTCTACACGTTGCTTTTATGTATGTCCTGCATGTCACGGTCAACATGTATTTTGGAGCTGTCGAGCAATACTAAAAAGTTCATGTACAACAGTTTTATTAAATATATAGAGATAATGGCTGCATCTATGTGAGTCTTTCTGTATAAATGTCTAGATAGACAGATAGATGGATAATTTTGGCAAATTAAATCCTCTTCCCTTGCTGGTAACACATCTGCCAGTGTGTGCTGTGTGACAGACATCTACCCTTCTCTACATCAATACCTGATAGTTAGGCAGAAAAGAGGCAACACCATGTTAGCATATCTATTTCCCTGTTTTTCCTCTACAGGTGCTAAATAATTAATACTGGTTGAATTATTCATTGCAAATAATATTCATTGTGAATTTAGCCGGTTTTGGTTTGGGGTTTTTTTTATTTTGCTTACAAACCATTCAAGAGGCAATCCTGAATTCTGCAAATATATTCATTACTCATAAGTATTCAACGAATACTTGGACAAAGCTCTTTTCACCTAGAAAAACAGTGATTCATAAATCAATTTCTTCAGATAATTATAATGTATGACCAGCCATCAAAAGCAGATGCCATGGTTTCTCTGTTCTTGTTGGTAGACTTTAAATTTTTAAAAAAGCAAGTGAAAAGTGTTAACTAGCAAATAATCCACACCTGGAATAAGTTTTCTGGCTCATAACCATTTATGGGACATTGAGATTAGCAAATAGAAATTACAAAGAAACAGGAAATTTGTGAATATGCTAGTGAATCTATTCTTCATTTTGCACTGCCACTAAGTAATAGTTTAAGTCTAACCAAGCATATTTGGAGGAGTTACAGTGTGACTGTCTGTATTTGTAGCAATTGAGTCCCAGTCTGGAGTGCAGTTGTATCAGAAGCTGTAAATATAATGATAATCTAATAGAATATGATAGGCAAAGCTTCATAGTAGACCTGATTACAACTAACTGGGATAAGGGTGGCTACTTACAAATGCAGATTCTTTCCAGCATTCTGGATTGGAGTTTCCTATTCAATTTCAAGGTTGAGATTTAAGAGATTCTTCATAAGCAGTATAAGTTTTCCACGAGTGTATGCTTATACAGATATAGATGTCACCTATCATTTTAAGCTAGATAGAAATCTCAGAAAATTTGAGCTGAGAGAAACTTTAGCAAAATAAAATAAATGAAAATGTGCTTATAAGGCAACTTTAGAATAGAGGTTACTGTTAGCCCACTTACAAGTGAGGTATCCCCAAAGCCTTTATTAGAAAGAAGTTGTTCTCTGATCCAGAGTTCCTAAGCAGGTAGAAATCAAGGGCTGTATACCAAGGAAGACCATGCACAATTTCTTCTAATCAAAAAAAAAAGGAAGAAGTGGATCTTAAAATATCTGCCAGTCACTCAGCACTATATTCATCCAGCACAGGAGGACAAATTATAACGAAGTCTATTGCACTCCAGCTTCTTCTGCCCTTATGCATTTTTTTAAAGGCTTCACACTCTCCTTACATATGAAAAGAGGAAAATTCTGCTGATTTTTTATCACTACGGATGAGGAGAAATTCTGCTGTTATGGACATCCTGCAGGTTAACCCCTGCCGAGACTATTTGCTGAGTCTTGAGAAGGTTACTGGAGCAGAAATATCACCTACCCTTCCATATAGAGTGACTACATGGCTTGAAAAAGTTAACATTTCAAGATTACACAATATTGAGTTCTATGTGCAACCTTCCAACTATGTAAATTCCTCACATTTTATAAAACGGAATATAATCAGGTGGTCTAATGTCAGCCAGCATCCCAAAGTAATTGCTTTTCTGCAAGAAAAAAATAATAATTTTGCAATATTCAGGACAATGTTCTTTATCATTTTCAGCTAGTCCAGTTTTATTTCAAGGCCCTGTATATTTTAATCTGTATTAGAAACATTGGTAATTATTTTTTCTTTTAAGTAACCTTAATTTTTAGTGAGGACTTTGGTCTTTCTGCTGATGAAGAGCAATAGGGCAACAGAAACACCACAGATCCTTTGAGCCCACAGACATTATTATTGACCATATTGAGATATATGTTTTTACCCTGAAACACAAACATGGAGTTACCCTCACACTTCTTTCCAGTTGCAATGGATATTGACACAATAATCCCCACAGGTGATTGAATGGGTTCCGATAAACAAAAGTGTCTGAACATCAAAGTACAAACGTGACGCTTCAACCAACTGCCTCATGACAAAGCCAGGTTCAACATGACGAGACCTGATGATCCACATGATTCCACTGACTAGGACACACACCAGCAAGAATGCAACTGGTAGGAAGACAGCACTTGAAAAATCTCCCTGTGAGACTCCTTTAGACAGGAGAGGAAACTTCCCTTACTACACACAGGAAAAAAAAAAAAAGACGCAATTTATTCACGTCTGGTGTTTGCTTGTGGCCACTTGTCTTAGCACAAATCCTTCACTGTCCCTTAAGCTACTAGCTACTTGTTGCTCTTGTGCTGACGGTGGCTTCATTTGTGATGCATGTACAAATGAGCTTGCATTATCACTCATTTTTTAAGGAAGAGTGTGAATAGTCAGGCTGCAGTATTGCACTGTATTTAATCTGATCTAACTTTGGCTATTGCCAGAACAGTCTGTCCTGCTCCTCTAATCATCTTCTCTTCGGGCCAGGCATTTCCTCTATTTTCCATATGGTGATCCCAAAAATGAGCTGGCTCTGTCAGTCTTATTTTGAAGTTCGTTTTCTACAGATTCAGGGAATGAGAATCTAAAACAAGGGAACCTGTGAAGACTGGGGCTGCCATTTTCATCAGCATCTGCACTAACTAAGAGAGAATGTGAAATGGCATCTTTGGGTTTTGGGTGCTTATTGATGTCGGAGTGGACTGCAAGACACATCAAGAGAAATACCTTTATTCACTCCAGAAACTCATTTCCAAGGGCCCAAATTTCATAACCTCCAGCTCCCTCCTAATGTAGGGATATTATAATTGTGCATAGCGTGCCTGTGTTTTGAACAGAAATTAAGGGACCCGACGTAGGTAACGGCAGGCCTGTTGAGGCCTTCAGACAAGAGTCGGTAGAAGCAGGTTTAGTCCAGAAGCATGCACCGGCAGCAGCATGGCACCAGTTAATTAAGTTCTCACTTTGTGGCACTTCCATAGGCCTCATCCTGACACCCTGCATGTTGTCAGGCCTACGGAGCTGAAACTGAAGAGCCTGTGCCTCTGGTCCAAGCCATCTTGGTGGTGTTTCTCTTAAAGTAAAGAGCAGCAATGCTGTCTCCAGCTGTGCTTAAGCTGTGTTAAGCTTAAGTTTAAGGACCGTCCAGCTTGTAATTGGATCTCATTCCTATGTATTCAACACAGTTTTTTCTTTCCAGTTCTTTGATCTCACCAGGTCCCATCAGAAGTTCAGCCTCAGATGGCACATTTTGCCACTAGTCTTAGAATTCCAGAATACTTTTTCTTTAAAACCTCCAAAAATTTCTGCCTTAAAAGATTGTTTTACTTTTGACTAGTTAATTACTGAGAAGCTGGAGACAAGACTTATGTTTATTGCACTGAGACAGGTTTTTGAATAAAATTTCTTTTGAGCTGAGGCCAGAATTTATTTTTTTTATCCATCCCTTGTGATTGTTTTACACAGTTTTGAAGCTGTGTGTAGTCTTGTTCTTATTTGCACGGGCTCAGCAATATTATATTTTTCTGACCACACAATATACTGTTGTACTCAGTGCTGTCCTCTGTGAGGGAACTTGAAGGCTGATACTCTGCAATGTTGTCATTTATATGAGCCAAAGCTCTGAGTTTAACTTATCCCAAGGCATACCATCTGCAAAGCAGAGTTGAAATTCTATGGCACAACAGAGCAATTTACCCTCACTATAAATTTCATGTGTATTTCTAATCTTGTATATGTATTTTTAAGTGCTTTTCCTTTTCCCTCAGAAAATGGCAATAGTAAAATATCCTCTTCACTGAGGGATTTCATACTGTGTCTTTCTCCGTGTCCCTGGGCATTTTATCAAGTTATTTTCTTTTTCCGTATTGTCCTAATGAGCAAACTCCTTTCTTTATAAGCAAAATAAAAGGAAAAAAAAATGTTTGCTTCCACCATTAGCTTTAAATATTCACCATTGGAAATAACAATTGTATACCAAGCCTGGCAGTTGAAGCTTAATCTCAAGTGCTTTTTAGCAGTAATTGTGATGGTGTCTTTGCTGCTATCCTGGAGCACAGGCATCCTAACAACTCTTAGAGTTGCTGTACTTGCTTTGGAGTTAGCATTCACAAGCACATATACGCATTGTCTGAGCTATATTAACAAGTAGCCAGTTCACTGTAAGGGAAGATCTAAATCCACTAAGTTCTATAATGGGGTTCGAGTGAGCTGCATTGCTCTTATCCACGTCAACCTTAGATCTTTTGGCAAAAACAAGTAAGAACCAGATGGGAATTTCTGGGATCATGACCAGAGCGCTGGAGATTAATATTGGTCTTTTTTTTTTTAATATATATATTACAGATGATTCCTCCTAATGTTGACAAATCCAGACTGATTTGCAACCTAGGGGAGAATGCAGCTTTCATAATTTCTTGACTATGAAGAAAACGGATGGACAAAGTAAAGTTCTTCCTGTATTCCAGCCCTGAGCTAGTAGCCTATGCTCTACATGGAAGAGCTTTTAGTTGTTTGAAGTGTGAAAGAGAATGTGACTGTAATTTGCCTTCTGCTTTAATAAATGTTTATATCATATAGTCAGTTAATAACTCATGGCTGAATTACTGCTCAATTGTCCACTACGCTTTTTTAAAATTTTTATTTGACTATCGCTTACGGTTTTTCTACCTAGATGCAAAATTACAAGGAAATAGCCATCTAGTTATTCTACAGAATGGCCAGACCCAGGCCAATAACTTTATATCACTACCAAAGGCCTGCTGAAAATAGACCCGGCTATTGATTTTAGAGATCTTAAAAGGCAGATTATCCTATTTGGACTCAGTTCATTGAATTCATGAAATTCAGATACAAATTGTGAGAGTGACACATCTCTTAAGCTTCACAATTGTCTAAAGTACTCAAGCATTTATATACCTGAGAAACAATGAAAAAAAATAATTAATAGAAGTGGGAACTAATAGATATTTTATTTGGGGAGACACAGATATTATGGGTCTTCTATGAGAGGAAATATTTGTTTACAAATGTTTACAAAATGTTTACAAAAAAAGTCTCGGCTTGAATTACTTTTCTACTCACCTGACTCATTTGAAACATTTCCAGGATCTTGGCTGCTGCCGCTGAAAATAAAAACATAGTAGATTTTTAAATATACAATGTGGTCTACTTACTGATTTTTATTTGTGATTTCAAGTCCTTTAAATAAACATGGAAATTATTCTTCAGTAGAAAGCAATGACTGAGTATTTTGTATTTCACACAGAGCTACTACAGACTCCGTACACAGACTGTAGCAGTGCACAGTTATACAATGAGCTTACCAGACTCTTACACACATGGTACATGTGCTTTATTACACAATGAAAATATAGATGTGAAAGCCATGGCAGCAATTCATCATGTATTATTTCATAGTATGCATTATCATATGTACAGGTAAATTTAATAAATATCACAGACATATAAAAAAGCAAATGCTAGCAAAACCAGCTGCCAATATCCAGATCCTGAAAATGTCACTAACACTCTTACTGCATTTGTTTGTAAAAATGGTTAAATAAATATTTGATTATATGAAAAAGGGAAAATGAAGTAAAATTATCAAGTAAAAGAGGAAAAAAAGCTGATTCCTTTACATAGATAGGAGCTGAAAAACATCTCTTACAATAAGAAGTCAAGCAGCTCAACCTACTCAATTTATCAAAAAGGCAGATAAGAAAGAATTTGAACACTGTGTATAGAAAAGCAGAAACAATACTGAGGCAGGTGAAGGGCTTTTCAATCTAACTAATAGAGATATTAAAAGATACATTAACTGGAAGATGATAGTAGCTTCAGCCTTGAAATAAGACTCAGTATCCTAGTGGAGAAGGTAATTAAACACTGGAATGGCTTAGTAGGTGCAAGTAGAGTTGCCATTGCCTGGAATCTTTCAAATTGGATCCTTCAAAATGCTGGTGTTGAATAACGTTTCCACAAGAAAAGCTGCCTGGGTTTTCTGATGACATGTCTGTGGTTTTACTGTCTCACCTTTGGTACCTGACAACAGACACATGTGAAACCCTTTCCTCATTCCCTTCCTTTACAGAAGATCAGGAAGCTTTGCATTGCCATCAGGACATTTTCAACTTTCCATTAGGACATAAACTACAATGTAATCTCATGCTGGCAGGCACAAAGAGTCATCTCCAAAAGCTTGGAAGGACTAATCAATTGACCAGATATATTCCCATGCTTAGGTTTGCTACGATTGCTAGACTTGGTGTAAGGAAAGAATTTCTCTACAAATGCATATTAGCTGAGTTTTTAGGGTGTTTTATTACTCTCTGCAGCACAGAACATAGAATTCTCAGGGAATTGTCTTCAGATTGTTACGGTTTTAGAATTTTAAATATATGTGACTACATGTCAGCCAGTAGTTTCCATTATGCTTAATAGAGAACCAACCCAGACAGTTCAGGGAGGCCAGGCTGTAGCTGAGCTGGCCAAATGTGTGTAGATGCCTCCTTTAGAGTGAAACGAATAGCTCCCTGGACACCTTCAACTGTACGGACTAAATCCACATCGTTGTGGAAACTTTTGTACTTGGCTCGCATGGAGACAACAACGTCTAGTTGTCTGGAGTCTGGAGTTCATCCCCACCTTTGGTAGGAATGCATGAGCATAATGCATTAAATAATGTGACACTGCAGGGCTCTGGGGATTGAGAGCACCCTGGTATCACCTCATCTCTTCTGGAGACACGATTTCAGTGAAACCCAAGCTGTTGGACTCAGTGAAGGGACAGCTACAACTCTGTGAAATTCAGTGGTGTGTAGTACCTAAGAGATAAGGCTAAATGAACTCTTCCAGCTTTAAGTGTTATTATGGTTGCTCAACCCTGAAATGCAATTGTTGACACCCTTTTTTTGTCAGAGGATATTGCTGCCTTGAAAAGAAAGAATCAAAATTCACAAAGTGTTTCTTTTTACATTTGTTTATTTAGAGATGCTAGCATTATGATCCTGCCCAGGACATGGCTAGACGTGCTGTTTTCCTCTTCTAGAAACTAAAAGCTCCTCTTCAGTATTTATCAGCTTCAGGATTTATCGGCTCTGAAACTTAGAATCAGTTTATTCTTTGAACAAGCTGTCCTAAATGGTGCTTGTTGAAAATGTGCCCCAAGAAATTAATTGTCAAAGACAACCCCAGTGAGAACAAATGCTTCCAAAAGTACTTAATGGTACTTACCATCTATATAAATTTTTATGTTTTCAGAGCACAGCCCAAACACTCACAATTAACATTAATTATATTACCACTTGCAAAGTGGCACTATTTCAGGGTGAAAAAGCTCATACAACCTATTTTCCATGAAACTCTGAAGCATGGGATTTGCAAAGCTGTAATGGAAGTGGGGGTTTGGGTTCCCTAGATAACACAGCCATGATCTCAAAATCAGTATACGAGGCAGTCCTCAGCTCGAGTGTTTCTGTAGAGGCTGTTAGCTTGGTTGGCACCACATCATCTCACACACATGGAGAGTCTGACCAAAAGCTTCTGAAGGCGCACATGCGCACTCATCTTGCCAGAATTGCACCCAGAGATTTGAGAGTTTCCCATTAAATACTGTGCTCTTTTCACCTAACCTACCTGCCAACTAGATATATAAATAGTTCAAAGATACCTATTTCATCAGTGCTGAATAACATGAAATAATGACAGAATGTCTTTAAGAAGAAGGAAAATAGTAATGAAGTAGAAAAGAGAAAGAAAAAAAAAAGGAATAATAAGGTGGGAGAAAGGAATTACAAGAACGAAAGACAAGGAAAGGGAGACCATGGCACTGTATCCCTGGATGGCTAATCAAGTGAAATTTTATTTGATATAAAATCAGTGTGAGGTCCTCTTCAGGTACAAGGTGTGTAACATAATGCCAGGCAAGGACTGCTGACACTCTCAGCCAGTATTTTCAGTTACTTGTAAAATTTGACCAATGCACAGTTAGGAGTCATCGTTTTTGGTTTGGGTTTTTTTTTTTTCCTAAAGATATTTGCTTTGCTAAAAATCCTTAGTTACAGGAGAAGAGGGAAGCAAATAGATCATTGAGGTCAAAAGACTTTTTAGTACTAAAAGTGGAATGAAGTCTGGAGGACGAGTGAGAGGTTTGCTGTGACTTCAATCCCAAACATTCAGATGTTAGTCAGGCCTCCTGATCTCAATGAATTGAGGAGGGAATTTAAATATAAAAGTTTTATTACAGAGTTCTTGCAATACTATCTCTGTCCTGGCTGAGACAAAGCTTATAAAAAAGATTCAACTGAACATTGTTTTAAAAATTTAATCTGACAAATCTTTTGAGGTTTCGATTTGGTTTTAGGTAACGGTTTGTGTGAATAATAACAGAAAATCATTTCAGGTAGGTCTGTGCCTTACCTGCTGTCTTTCTGTCAATGTGTTCCTGAATTGCTGGGGTTTTTTAATAACTTTGCTCTTGGTGGTTGCTGAGCAAAAGACGTACACTAACAAGGAAGATGGTGACACCATCTGTATAAAAAGAGCTATCAAACAGACATGTTGAATAAACAGGAAAATTATCTGTGTCATTTGTGGTCATCATCAGGACTACTTGTCACAAAAGCAGGTAGACCAGTTTCAAATAGAAGCGTGGTTTCAGAGTTACACTGTCCCTTTTATTTCTGTAGAGGGTTCATTCAGAAAGACACACTCTGCAGGACCAAGTAGAAAAAGCTTCGATTAGGGCTGTACAGTATGTGACTAAAGGATTTGTTAACCTTAGCGCTTCAAAGCACACTTGAAAATAAGATTCAAATGGGCTCTTTCTTTTGTGGTTCTGTAGTGATAAACGAGTTCTCCATGCACCAATGCTCATGATTACTACTTCTCCAACGTTGTGACTCTGGATGAACGCTAGATCAGTCTAAGTAATGTCCAGCACATTTCATCCATACTAAATAATGTATGTCGTGGCAGGCCTCTCCATTTTGCTTAGGAAAGAGCTGCAAGTCTAGTCATAGCTTTTCTGGGGTTATATCATCAATCTTCAGGTGCTCTACAGAACTCGCAAGCTTTTTCCAGTAAAGAAAGGAAAGGAAGGGGAAGCCCAATGGGTAATTGGTATTTTTTGTTGGGGGGTTTTTTGTGCTTTTTTCCAAGAAAAAAAGATGTGCATTGAAAGTTAAAGAATGGTTTGTTTAAGTTTCACTCATAAGCTATGTTTTAAAACCCTTACGCTTGAATCTCTGCAAGAAGCTTACTTCCTAATGATCAGTTTATGAATTAGTGGAATAATTCATGACGTGCCCTTAGGATCAATACTTTTAAATGTGCCTGTGGGTAACATCACTCACATGATTCATCCCAATATAGCAAGTGGAACTCTTCAAATACTTAAAGTTATTCACAGGTGTAACTGCTTAACAGATCCTTTACTATTCATATGAAAGTGCAATACCCATTTTGCCACTGAAGCTCACTGAATACATTATATTTAGGGTTCTTCTGACTCTGACAACAGTGCATCATTAGCGGTGTTAGGTGCAGTTATTCCTCTCTCTCTCTCAGTATAAGAAAGGCCTTCAAAATTTTACTTTTCCTCAAGAGTGAACACATTCCACAAAGGGTTCGGGGACATCTCTCTCCTTCAAGGTTTACATGAGCCATCACTTTCACGTCTCGTCTGTAACTGATTGTTGGTCCTGGTGACTTATTGCTTGATTCAGGACTTTGTACCCTGATGGCTTCTTTTTTCTCTTCAAGAGCTGATTTATCCTCCAATTTAAGTCTAATAATTTAGAGCCTAAAAATTTGGAGCCTTGCCTTTGCTGCTTGTTAATGCTGCTGTTTTATCTATACCCCTTGGATAGCTTAGTTTAGTCAGTCTGTCTGTCTATCTGGCTGTCTACCTATCCTATTCTATTCTCTTCTACAGACAAAGCTTTGCTCATGGTTTTGAAGCCCTAGCATAGATCTACCAGTACTCTTCCCAAGAAAAAAAACTTTAACTTTGTAGTAAACATATTGGCAACATCTAGGAGACATTTGCATTATTTTTATATAAATATTACATATATCTTGCATGCATCTGAATAATACAAATTTACTTCACTTTATGTAAATTACATCAGTCTTCCTACATTTGCAGTAATATTCAAAGGAAGCTATAAAATAGAAAATGACAAGCAACGATGGAGTTAAGATAATAAAGGTTGGGCAATGAACGAAGCTGTATCTAGACTGTAATAATTTATTTAATTTTCAAAAAGCTACAGCCTATAGAAAGGGGCATTAGAATTTCTGAAGAAGTAATTTAGGTGAATCAGGCTCAAGCACACTGGACTTTTACCTAGTCTTAGTTGACACACATGAGCAAAAGAGAGTAGATACAGCCAGGGAAGAAGATAGATGGGATCAGAGCACATTTCTTTTGCCTGTCAGGAGAGAGGAGTTGGAAAAAGCATTTGAAAACATTTACAAAGGTATTAGTAAGGCCCATAGCTCTGAACCATTTCTGATTTTATCTTTATCAGCTCGGAAACTTGAAACAAATACATTGTGCTGGGTTTTGCATGTGTGTGTGTGTGTTCTGAAGACACTATTTTGGCACTGATGCAAATTTACATTGTCCCAGAGAAAGCTGTGACAGATACCGAAACTGGGGCTGTCCCAGTGTAACTAATGCTGCTGGTAAACAGAAGCCTGGTAAGGAAAATAGAGACCCTAAGAGGAAAACTGGTTTTGCCAGGTTACGATATAAGTTGCCGCTCACCTGGGGACAGAACCAGAGCCTTCTGGCAGCTGTCTCGGGCATTAAACCATTCTGTTCAGCAAACTGGAGAACTGTTGGTAGTCCCTGTTTCCCTCAGACCTTCACTTTGGTTCTCTGGGATAGCACTGTATGGCAATATAATATATAAACTTTCTCAGCTTCTAAGAGTGCAATAGTTTGTCCCTCACACTAAATCGGTTATGCCAACTGAAGAACAGCAAACATGCTCACCACCTCCTCAGCAGGCAGAAAACCCCATGTTTCGATTCAGTTTTGGTTTCAGTGATCTTTGCTCCCACCTGGTGTCTCTAATTGACAGCTTCTTTGCAAAACGCAGAGACAGCAATATGATTCTAGGCTTTGGCTTTAAATTATATTTTTTAAAACCTCACGAAGTTACAGAGGAGTGATTTACTCTGAAGGGAACTCTGATAAACCCTCTCAGCAGAAATGAGGGAAAGCGCCGTAATAGAAATAGCACCGGTTCTAAGAGTGATGCAAATCGGAGGACGGCTCACAGGGGACTGGCACGCAGCCGCTGCTGGGGCAGAGCACAGCAGGCTCGCTCCATCCTCTGCACAACCTTTATTTAAAACACAGGCAAGTGAGAGAGAGTGGTTTTGAGTGGAAGCGTGAGAGCGTTATGCCATCACTAGGTGCAATGTAACCTTGCAGCTTGGGTGTCAACACAGGTGTCGGTGTCGGCAGGACAAGGCTCAGCTCTCTGTAACTTTGTGCATTTTGTCCCTCAAAAATCCCTGGCAGGACAACTTTGCTTTTGGAGCTGTAAAACTCTGGGGCCAAGCAGTGGGAACAGGTCAAGGTCAAGTTAGATGAATCCTATGTATTGACCAGCACTGTCTTCTCTTTTTCTGGTGTACAACTGGCCAAAGGAACCCACAAGGTCCTACACTGATCTTCATTCTCTTCAGAACCCCAAAGACTTTGCTTCTTAGGAAGGTATTACCTTGCTACCAGTTAGTATTTGGTTCTTATGTAAGTTCTGACTTTAGTGAGATTGTGTCTGGATAAAGAGGAAATCACAGTGGCAAAATTATCTGAAAGAAGGGCTCTGTGTGCGTGTGTAGGAGTGGGGGGTCCCAGGTCACTTGCATGGGGCAGAGAGCGTGGGGCAGGGATCCTGGGTCACTCAGTGGTGGATAAAGAGCAGAACAGCATGGACATCTCTTGGGGTGCTCGTAGGGAATTGGAGGAACGATGCAAAAGGTACAGAAATAGGGTCTTTTCCTGCTGAATTTCCAAGGAAGTACGAATATCTGGTTTTTATATCCACTCGCTGCATCCTCTGTGGGTTCAGCAAGAAGCTGGAGGCCGAGCCTTAAAACAGCAGCAGCTAAGCATGTGTCTGTTCTCCAGTGTTTCGTCCAAGGCTAAAAACATCCCCTTACGCCTGTTTTATACTCCCTTCACTACAACATTGCAGAGCAAAAGGATTGAGAATTTGGCTGTTCCTATCAGGAAAATTTGGGTAAAAATTAGCTCATAAGCCTCTCTTTCAAGCTTGAATATATAATCCTTTAAAACCACAAGCTCCTGGTCTCAAAGCAGCAAATTTAAAAGAGGCTCCTCCTTTCCTAATAGATAGATTTGGTTTAGTTTGCTCTCTTCCATTGGACTCTTTTGGATCTGATCACTAAAGAACTGAGGCCCCATCTCGCCTGTGTAAAGATTAAAGACCACGTACACTTTCCATAAAAAAGAGATTGCTGAAGCCTATTCACAAAGTTTTCCCTCCTTTCCCTGCCTTGCTCCCATTGATAGCAAATCTGCCCCACTGTGTGTATGGTTTTTATGAAGCATTTTGGGATACTTCAAAATTAAGTTCTTAATAAAAATGTAAATTATTATTATTGTAAAAACATGTTGGCCCACTGTGCCATGTAGCATTCTCAAGAGCAGCATTCTTTCAAACTGGGATTTGAAAAACAGCACAAAATTTAGCTTGAATCAAATGGCATTATGTATTTAGTCATTTATCAAAGCCACTTGGTAGAAGTTGGAGAAAACACTAGTTAATCTTATTCATGTGGGGGTTCCTGGTTACGCAGCACTACTCTTCTTTCCCATTTCTTAGTTCCCCTTCCCTCTCAAAGGCCTGTAATGCTTCAGCCTCCTATTGAGCTTGAAGCAAGACATTTTTTTGCTGCTACAGTGTGTGAACCAGCCAACAGAGGCTGCTTAAAGTTAGCGTAGGATATTCCAGGCACTGCAAGGAGCACCCAGGAAAAGTAAATAGCATCCACAGCATGAGACATCTGCCTCATCGGGTCTCAATTCTGACACAGTGAGTTAGAAATATTTTGGCCTGTTAATTCAGCTATTAAGTGATTTTGGTTGGGCTTTGGAAGAGTACTTTTCACCTTTAAAGCAACAACAACACTCTTTCAGGTTGCTGAAGTAGTGTGGCTTAAAATTTCAGGTATATGTGGTGCACATGAAAGGTGACAGTATGCCACCTTGCAAAAGAGAAATTCACTGTTGATGACCTACCTAATGGCAGCGTAGGTTGATCATGATTAGGATAGCCTGAAATACACAACAGCTGCCTAGCGCAGATCCCACAGGGGTCTGTAGGACTTCTTTTCACCTTGACAAGGAGACAAGTTAGAGCGATAGCACATCCCTACAAAAAGTCTTTCTCTTTGTTTTATAGTGATGTCTCCTTCCAGCAACACACATACTTTGCTCTATTTTCCTTCAGCAGTCTGTATGAGACAGAATTTATCTGTCTATTCAGAGAATCCCACTCAAAGTGGCTTTACAACATTTTTTTTTCTGTGGCAACTTTGCATTAGTCCATCTTCGTCGGTACCAAGGTAGGCAGAAATTCCTTACACCTGCAGACCCCAGAAAATAGATTCATAATATTTTTCACTTCACTAGACACATGACACCCCATGCAGGGATTTATCATAGTGATGACACATCTTATTGGAGAGGTTGACTCATGAACCAGCTCCCTTCCCATTTGCGATCACATAGCATCTCACTAGCAAGTGTAGCAGTTGCAATATTAGGCAAGTATTCAGAGTTTTTAGAGGGTTTTCAGTGATACTTGCCATCTGGAACAAGGTCAAGAGACAACATAATACAGCCCATTGGCCCACTGAAAAATGATTTGTAGACCACAACTGGTCCATGTGCCACAGTTTGAAAGTTCTGATTTAAAAAAAAAAAAAAAAATTACCCCCAAAACAGACAATCATTATTAAAATATGGTATTCCAAACCAGAAGACTCCAAAGAATAAAAAGGTAATAGCCAGGGTACTACAAACATCCTAATGGGGATGGTAGATATGTTAGAAGGAGGCCCACTGCACTTTTATGTAGAGGCAACCAGAAGCCAAGCAAGGTCTTTTTGGCCTCTAAAATGACTCTGACAACCAATCACCAGCAATTGCACTGCATATGCAGTATTTCTCCTCCTTATCCCTATATAACACGAGGCTGATTTTCCCCTTGAAAGCAGTCACATTCCTTGGTAGAAAGAAAAGACAGTCTGGCACCTGGGGTTGTCATTACTTTGAGTTTATTAGTTAGGAGTGTTAGGAGATGATAGTTTAAAGTGAAGATGGCCTGCCAAGAAAGAACATGGCTTGGGTACCTGTTGTTTCATGTGTTCATGTGTGTTGAGGGGTAAAGTTAGATATAAAAACTAACAAGTGAAACATGTTCTGCTTTTTCTGTCTCCATTCCCCAGAGGACCCACCAATGACTTAAAAACCTGATGTAAGGAGCGTAAGAACATCCATACAGGGACGGAGCCAAGAACCAACAAGTCCAAACCATGTCTCCAGAAGTAGACAATATTCTTCTAGAATGAGGACAAATTTGTACTTCAGTTCCTGGGGTTTTAATGCGGGGTTAAAGCTGGACCTTGGGCTCATTGCAGGCAGATGAAGGTGCAGTTCACTGTGGCAAATGTGCAGCTGCTCCTGCAAAGCATGATGGGCAAACAATTTTGGAATTGCAAGGAGAAGCCAGTAAGTTCACCGGGCAACTAAAGCAGAAGTGCATATACCATGCATATGGATTAGTCCCTGGATGCCTGGAGCATGCCTTCAGAGGCCTATTCCTCCAGGGAAGCACCAACATGAGGCCAGATCCCAGCATCTTCTGGTAATGCCACTTCTTTGCCAGAGTGGCTGACTCTGGGACCAACAGGAAAGGATTTCTTGGATGGAAAAGGGTGACCCATTTGAGTAGCTGGGAGTGAAATTTGGCTCAGGATACTTCCATAACGTTTCCAGCCTCTGATGCGGCAGAGCAATACACCCTTGTTCAACCTGTAAAAAGAAAAGAAGCAGACAGTATCAGGTGCTGAGGGAAGAGTGCCAGAACAGGATGAGAATCACAACAGAAGTCCAAATATTCTGCTAGATTGCAGCACTCTATGGCTCAAGCATTTCCTAAGCTAAAGGTGATATCTTTACATCCACTAGCCTTCAATGGATTTTTCTTCCATAAATTTAGGAACTTAGGTCTAGGGAATGGAGGAAGTAGCTAGAACTGAAAGTTTTCAGAAGCAGAGATTTTTCTCTGTCCTTGTAAAAAAGCTAGAATTAAATGGGAAATAACAGGAGAAAAAGAAAAAGCACAACTAATTTGGAACAGTCAAATATAGTTATGTGGCATTATTCTTCTAAAGATTTCAAAGCTCTGTTCAAAGGAAGCAGTTATTATTATTCCCACTGTGCAGCTAGGCAAAATGAAGCCCAAAAATACACAGATACTGACCAGAAGTCATGCAGCTATCCAATCATAGAAGTGGGCATTTATTTCAGAACTCAACAAGTGGGATTTTTTTTAGATGAATAATAAAGCCACTAAATAAAAATCCTAATATTTCAAAGCTTATGTTGATAGTGGGGAAGCCAGGGATGCTTCCCAGATCTGTCTGGGTCTACTTCAATGCAAGAGCCAAACAGACACCATCATTGCTTCATGCTGTCCTGGTTTTCACGCAAAGTAAATCCAGACATGCAACATGGGAAGCAGCCACTTTGTTCTCTAGCAGATCCCAGCCTGGACTACTGGAGACTGAGGCTGAGGAGTTTTTACTGGTTTACATGCAGGCACAGTTACAGGGAGGAAAACCAGTTGCAAATTCTCAGCAGTAAATATTTGTGGCCAGAAAATAGGAAGGGAGGGGAAACATTAAAATTGTTTACAAATATTTCATTGTGATATTTTTAAAGGAAATACTTCCTTTGAAAAGTGATAATATAGTTCAGAATAAAATTTTTAGGCTTTTCAATTTAAAATACTGTTTTCCATTTCCATTCTTCCAAGAAAAATGACCCAAATTTGAAAAAAAAGACAGCTTGAAGTAAAGCACTTTTTTTTAAATTTTGGTTTGGTTTTGTTTTAACTACGAAACTGTTTTTAAAGATCTGCTTGAGATTTTTCCCAATGCTTGAGTTTGATCACTGAATCAAAAAAACCCACCTTATTGTTTGCCTAGTTATGTTAATGAGTCCCAGCCCAATGAGGTAACCTTTAAATCACACAACCTCTTCATTAGTCTCTCAGAATGCTGCAAAACCTTTAATTCTTTTGCCCCTGAAAGATTCTCTTAGTAGAACTTGAAAGCAAGACTTTTTATCTCAGAGACAATCAAAATTTTAATTATTTTCTCAAGTACTCGTCTGCGTCTTATGCATAACGGGAAATATCAGCAGGAAATTGATTTGACAGACACTAATGTTGCATGTTCACCAGTTCACCAAATTACACCAGCCATGTTATCGCAATGGGCATGACTGGTTCTGGCCCTGCAGTAAACCAAGGACACTTAATGTGGTCTAATTAGGACAGCAGTACACAGAGAAGTAATACTGTCTTAAATGAGCGTTTGGGTGTCATTCAGCGAGTCAGTTAAGAACTTTGCTTTGTGGATGGACTTTCACACACTTTTCTATGTATTCATGGATTCTAATGTTTTGAAGAGCTAAGGCCTAAATATATCCAGTTATCTAAAAAATATCATGGATGAAAATCCTGTCGTTGGTTTGTGGTTTTGTCTTTTTTCTAGCTGCTTGCAGGTGGCATTTTTAAGCACTTTATTTAAATCTCATGTTTCACTTATGCGAAAAAAAATCTTGAGACTTGGCAATACTGTTCGCTTTTTGTTGTGCAAGGTAAAGCAAAAAAGTAAAAGTTTTTGTTTTGTCTCCCCCTCACCCTTGAAGTGTTCTTCTGGAGGTAAACTATAAAAAATTCCATCAATGAGGACCACAGTGCACAGTGGTTGGTATTGGTGATAAAGATTACATCTTTAAAAAACAGAAAATATAAGATACACCATTACTGCAGGAACTTTAAGAGCAAGGAAGCAGAAATGAGCTTTCAGAATAGAAGGTGTTTGGGTTTTTTTTTTTATTCCTGCTGAACAGTAATTGTGTATTTCCCTTTTCTTCCTCTCGCTCTCTCTATTTCATTTTTAACACTGTTTTATAGACAGGACTTGAGAAAGTTTTCTCAACTTATGATTACTTTAGTCTAAAGTGTGGATGACTGGCATCCCAGGCGTTTCTGCAGTACTGAAGCTCTTTCAAAATTCCATCCACACACATCCTCGCAATGATAAAACAGAAACTCTATAAAAGTATGAAGAAAGGGACAAAACTAAACCTTTAGCTTCATATGGGGTATTATTTTTTTGTTGTTCTTGCTACAAAGCCGTAATTGGCCTAGTGAGATCTGATAAATGTCTTATTATAAACTTGAACATCAACTGATGGTGAAAAAAAATATGATGGAACTTGTGACTGAGAGAAAAGTAAAAGGGTATAAATGACTGGCAGTTCCCATTTCTTTACAAGTGTTACATTTCAGTCCCCTGCCACTACCACATGTTTCCTGTTCACAGATAATTTGTACAACATATTTTATCATTCAGTTTTAGACACAGTTGAAAGGCTTTTGCCTAAGGCTTGGAACACTTTGAAAATTGTATACCATTTGCAAGGCTTTCTTCTGCTTCACTGTGCAATTAGGTGACTGCCTTTCTGCAGACACTGGATTTATCATATGTGGAATTGGGTTTTTTCACCAAGGTGAACTGGGAACAAAAATGCAAGTAGTTTTTTCAGTAACCCACAGACAAGGGATTAGTGTGCTGGCACAAAGCTTGTAGGCTGCCTGTCAGTCCCAAACTGGACATGGTTCACTCACAGAAGGAGTATTGTGAGCCACAAAGTTTCATACAAAAATACTCTCCGTCTCCCTGCTCTGACATACCACGTCTCTATGCGAATCAAACTTCTAAGGTGCAATGAAGGCATCTGATCAGAATACTATCTTTTCTCTGATTTTCTAATACGATTCTTTAGGCCACTGTTGATTTTTTCCTCCCTTCCTTCGCCCCCCCTCTCCCCACACCACCCTCTGCTCTGACTTGCCTAAACTTTGCTCTCTCCTAAAGAAGTGGGAAGATACTGATGTGCCAAGAGCTTCCCCTGCTGGAAGTTCCTAGCAAAAGGTGCTGTAGCCAAGTAGGGATGGATCTGGGACTAGCTCCCAGTTCAGCTAATTTATGTGCTCAGTTCCTGTCGAACAGAGAGTACATAATGTGACTTGAGATGCTGATTAAATTTCATGTGTATTTCTATGTTCTAAATAAACCAAATTTTAAAGTCAGATTTGAGCGATGGTAGTTTATAACCCTCATTACAGCAGTTTGTATTTTTCCACTGAATTATGTGAGGAAAAGGGAGACAAATTCAGCCCTTTTGTATAATGTATCTACGTGCTTTTACAAGGTCATCTTCCCTTCCAGTAGAGGATATGGAGGATTTCTTAACAAGTAAATTTTATCTATTAGAAACATATCATTGTTTAATGAGAATGGGATTGTGAATTCATTATTTGCTTTTGGTTGCAGACAGCCTGCTTGTGGAAACAGTGAGTGTGTAAGCGTGTAAGTGGGCTGCAAGGAACACTCGTACCTTATAGCACAATCCCACCAGAGGAAAGGCATGTTTCTTCAGACTACACTTCTCTCTCGAGCAATAATTGCCAAACTATATCAAGTACCTCTTCTGAAAACTTTGAAAAAGCTGGACTTTTGAAATCAAAACTAATAGAATTTTTATCTAATTGTTTAGGCGACCCATGTCAGAAATATCTGGCTGCAAATCTCTCAGCTACTTGAAGGGTAGGCAAAACATTATTACTTAAAACAGCGTAAGCACAATAATATATTTCTGATAGACTGTGTTGGAAACGTGGCCACTGTCTGCCTGCAGTGTGACTTAGCAGGCAGGATCGCCTTGGCCGCTCTGTAAGGTTTCTCTGCCTTTGCATAGACCAGCACTGTGACTTTGGAGCAAATTGATTTTGTCTGGTTAGATCATAAGGGTTTTTTGGGCACAGACTGTCTCTCTCTGTGTATGGTTTGTAAAATCCCCGGTGCTCTGAGGCAGCTGGCACCGTGGCTGGGTTCGCATGGTATCGCCCCTGTGGTGGCATGCCCCGACCTGCAAGGGTTTGCAGGAAGGTTGCGGCAATCTGGGAGGTTACTTAGAGGTCTGCCTTCTGCCAAAGCACCTCTTCCCCCACCCGAATCACTGGGTTCACCTAGGGACATATTTTGCATCCTACTGCAATGTAGGCATTTAGGGCAGTATAAGAGAAACGTTGCCCTCTCCAGCCGTAGCCTAAGGTGGGCCGAGTCACAGCAGAGCTGGTTTGGGGGGGGGGGGTGAATCAGCAAATATTTGGAGAGCTCCAGAGCTCCCACCATCTGTACACATGCAGATACACAAGTAGATGGAACGCTTCCAAAGGAAGTTCCCTTTCAATCCCCATAAAATCCCCTAGACCCAGCCAGCAACTTGAGCTTAGTGCCAGAGGAAGAGAGGATTTCCTTCAAGTTCTCTACCTGGCTTAATTTAATTCGCTGCCTGGTAGAAGACCCAAAGAGCCTGCAAAAAAAAGCACTGGGTCATGGGATTTCCCAATCTAAATATAATGGTAAACGCAGACTGACTCCCTTCGTTCTGTGGTATCTATTGTGCTTTGTCCCAACTGGGAAATACGGTTTGCCAACGCAGAGGCAGCGTACACTGTAAACAATGACAAGAATAAAGCTAAATATTATGCATATTCATTGCAGGCAATCCTAAACACAAACGTCCCTACTGAGTAAAACAGAAAAGATTTTCTTTCTTTCTTTTTTTTTTCCAACTAAGGAGCTGCTGGGTCTTTTTAACCATTTCTTTTCTCAGTTGTGTAATTTGGAATAACATACAACAGTATTTCACTTCATATATTATGAGCACGTACTCTTTAAGTAGAGTCATGTCTTTAGTACAACTTACCTGCATGATAATTTCATTGACTAGTTTCTCAGTGCAGTTCATCAGTAATGATTCATTTCAAGTTTTTCAGAAGGCAGTGGGCCAATTGCTCAGTATGCGCACTTTAGCTTTTCTGTAACTTTTAACTTTTCTAATCAACTTATCTGACATGGGTTTCAGTTCCTTTTATTCATACTGACAGGGTAAGCACAGGTTCATGTTCTACTTCAGAATGCCAAGAATTGGGTTTAAATGTGAACCCTGAACAAACAGTGTAGCAATGCTCTCCAAGCAGAACACCCCTTACTTTATCCAAATTCTTAATGGTGTAACATAGGACATATTTCCAAATTATTATGCTCTCATTTACATGCTTACTTGTCAAACATAGTTAAGATGGAGATTATTATTTTCAGATCTCCTTCCTGAAGCGTAAACCAAAAAAAGTCTATTAAGCTCCTGACCTAATAGGGCTAATTTCCATAAGGATAGTAAACCCATAACCATAACCCTGTGGAAGCCAGTTCAACCTGACCCACAGATTTCTTGAAACAGATGCTCCCAAGTGGCAGTGTACCAAGGTAAGCCAAGATACTTCATTCTGCAGCCAAAAAAACCTCCACTTATTTCTGAAGCAATGACCTCGGCTGTAACTTATGATGAAGTGAACTCTGGGTAAAATTGGCTGATAATAAAAAGTAATTGTGTGGCATGCATTTTTTTTGTTATGCCCTGTTTTCCTCTCATTTGAAAGAGGAAAAATATGACAGTTTTCATTTTTATAGAAGCATTGTTCTTGATCATTTTCTTGGTATGAAGCCTCTGCATTCAACACAGTGTGAAATACAGTACTAAGGTTCAGCAGCTGGCATCTGTTGTTCCTGGTTTTTTCCTGATACTAAGCAGCACAGAGTATATGAGGAAATCCTCAACAACTTATTTGTTAAAGTGAGTGGGCATATATACTCCGAATTCTGGTTATTTAAAATATTAAGACTGTGAACAAAACAAGTTGTATCTAAATTCTGCATGCACCCACAGAGAACTCATGTTTTTGTCCTTGTGTGCTTGTATAATTATTTACATTTGCTTGAAACATTCACATATTAATTCTGAAATGAGTTTCTACCTTGCTGATGCATGAATATTTAAAGATAAAAACTATAATGTCTGGTATTGCTTTATTATTATTATTATTATTATTAATGCATAGCTATTAATAATATATTATCAGAAGGATAGTCTTTGGTCACAGTAAATATGGAAACTGACACAACAACACATTGTAAAATAAGTAATAAGTAGAGTCAGGGTAAAACCCTAAATACCTTATTTAGAGCTGGACTATAAATACCCTGACAGACACACCATTTCTTAATATGTGCATGGGTGATCTTCTAAGGCTGGGGCCTGCCTGTAAGTTAGAGAATAGGCTGGAACATATAAAAGAAAAATGAAGGCTAAACCAGAAATTATTTAAATAAGTGCCTTACCAGAAACACAAAATGTTATTTGAACATGTGTTCTACCTGACCACAGATAATTAGCGGCAGCAAAAAAGGGCATTTTACAATGGATAAGGATCAAGCATCACAGGCATGTCTCAGAGCTATGAGCTTGCACGTGAGAGATCTACTGTATCTCTAAAAAGCAAGCTTAGAGTTAGTATTTCACATAGGTATTGTAGAGGCATATGTAAAACCAGCAAAATGTAACCCATCATTAACTGGGAAGTTTTCTTCTGTGTGCCTGTGCTACCACGACTACTTTGGATCCTGGTCTGTACTGGTCACACTAAGAGGCATTTAGGGATTTACCCATTACTTAAATCCTGTTTTCATTTACACAGACGTGGCGTGGGAACAGTTCCATGCCCAGAACGCAGCGTTGGTTCAATCCCCACAAGCAGGAGCTCTGAAGCAGCCAAAGGCCCTGTGGCCATGAGGAGGACTGCGGAGAGGAAGGCAACTTCTTCCTCTCCAGACCTGCTCCTCTGCAACCTCCCCAGCTCAGAGCTGTAGCTGCTGTCCTCCAACTTGTCTGGGATGGGCTTCCTCCTAATGAAAAATCAACTAAATATTCACACTTACCATTATTCGTTAGATGGAGTTGTTGCTTTCTAGCTAACCCCACTCGAGTGTGCTGAAGTGCTTGTGTGGGGGCTGAAATTTTCCATTGCTGAGGTCAAAATCGGGTTTACGCTATTTTCCCATCTACATCCTTCAGTGTTTGAATGAGCTGGTTTTAATTCACAATAATGCATTAGCTAATTACTCTAGGAGAAACTCTGGTTTAAAGCTGTCAGAACCGGCGCCTACACTGTCTCCCAGTGACGTAAGCAAACACACGTGTGAGGTAAGAAGTGACTGAGCCTGCAGCCACTGGGGTAAGCCTCAGCTGCTCTGGGGCTAACAGAGCTGAGGAAATTCAGATTAATCCACATCATTCAGAAAATGACAGCAGCCTCCCTTTTTGCAGGTTTGATTGAGTCAGGTAGGCACAGTTTGGCATTGTAAACATCTTTCTAGAATATGTGTTTTGTGCTATCTTTGAACATGAGGAAATCCAGTTTTCCCTTGTATAAAGCATTTTTTTAGTCTTCAAAATAATCCTATACCTTAAATGTTTCAGATTTGACATGGAAATTTGGTATGAAAATAGCCTTTTTAGAGAAGCAGGACATAATCTTTTTCTGGCTAAATTGATTTTGTATAAGCAAGTTGGAGACTGAGAATACGCAGTAGATTTTTTTTTCCCCCACTAAGTTGATGCGTATAGCAGTGAAACAATGTGCAGGCATACAGTTGATTTGCATAAAATGAAAAAGATCCTTAAGTGTTGCATCCTTTAAGTGTAATGTTTGCTCGTTTGGATGTGCCAGGAATAGTTTGTGCAAATCATTTCTATCCAAACTGAGCAGCGATTTGTGTTTAGAGTATACGTCTTTCTATAGCTTAAATAAGCACTCTGTGTCTAAAAACGAACTTTACAATTGTATACAGGACTTTTCAGCATAGCTGACGCTAACATGACACTTACTTGTATTGGAGGCATGCCCAGCAAGTGTGCACAAGGCAGTTCTTCAAAGCTGGTGGGAGGAAAGATAGGTGTTTCCTGAGAAACTATTGAAATGCTTATTCTAGGATGAAGCCACTTAGGCCACTGCACTGATATAATGAAATTAAGTAATGCACCCAAACTGTTATGTCCAGCATAGACTGGTTGTCACCTGCCAGGCATCTCTAAAGCTTAGACTAGATGCTAAGACCAGTCAGACTAATGAAATAAGTTTTCCTATAGATTTTTGTCTTTTGCTTCTTTAAGGATCTGCCTGGAATAACCCAGTTTTCCCTCACAGTCTCTACAGTGCCGTCCCAGACAAGGCACAGCAAAGCTCCTCGACAGTAGATCATTGCTGATCAGCTGCAAGCTGCTGCCAGATGGGATACACGAAGTGAACTCTACCTGTCTCACTCTTACAGGAGTTTATAGGTGCTCTTTTACTCAGCTGCCAGTATTTATGAAAATATTAAGTATTTCACTGGCTTTGAGACATCACCTTCTTTTGAATCTGTTTGAATCAAAAACTTGGTTGAACTCAACTGGTTCAAAAATCATTAGGGGGAAGTGGGTGGTAGACAAATAAAAGAGACAGTACAGCTGCATAAAATGTGGGGGGGAAATGGGAAATATTTTATGGATATCTACTGACAAAAAAATCAACAGTCCAGAATGTACTAGCTAGTTAATGTCTCAAGCTGGCTGCTTGCTGCCTCCTGAGTGGAGTTTGAGTTACTGCTTAAATACCTGCAATTGTTTTGGAATCCACATAACAGAGAGACCACCTTTCTCTATAAGTATTTGATATTGCAACAAGCACTGCTGATCAAGTCCATATACTGGATCCTCTGGTTCCTAAAAGAAGGAAGCAGAAGTCCCTTTGGTTCCACTTCCCTTGACTGGAAATGGTCCTTACCTAAATAAGGCCAACTCATGGGACAAAAGCCATCAGTTTTCAAATTCTGAGGTAGACACCAGGGTGACGGATGAGACTGCAGGTCTTGATTCCTTGCTTTCATTCGCTGTCATAAGCCTGGTTTTTTTTTCTACTGAGCCCTGGAAACGTGCAAAACGTCTGAAAGACAGGTCACAGCTTTATGTCAGAGAGCAACGAGCTGCCGGTGAGCCAGCCATCACTCCGCACGGCTCACGACGGCTGCCTCTCTGCTAGTGAGTTAATCAGTGGTTGGGAGCAGGCCTATGATTATCCATGCTGCTTAATTGCTAATATGCTCCTCGGCAGGTTTTGGGCACATGCCCACTAGTAGTCTCCCAGGCACTGTTCAAGGAATAGGTTGGAGCAAGGACAGTCCCCCGGTGACAGTAGTGACAAGGCAGGGGGAAGAGAATTTAGTCATACAGACATGAGTGTGCCATCTACTTGGTCTCAGAAAACAGCCCCTGGTCATTTTATTCGTTAGTATAGACTTAGATCCTAGACCCATGCAGAGTTCTAGCTCAGGTACTAAAAGCATGCTAAACACGTTAGGGTGGTGCTTAGACTTGGGCCAGTTGGCTGAGTTTTCAGAAAAGCCCATATCTGAGGTGCGATACTATCCACAAAAAAAAGAAGAAAAAAAAAAGTGAGGTCTTATTTTGTACTATCCTTAAAAACAGGTCATGGGGCACGGCGATATGATGGAAATGTCTTTCCATGGTGCTGTCCAGAGCCAGGTATGAGTTCCTCCACCTCAGAAGACATCCATTCTCACATCGGTTGACCTGCCCGCTGCCATCAGCTGAAGCAGAGCCCTGATGTTGCCCATTCGGGCAGCCACACTGTCCGTGCTATCAACCAGAAAGGGAAGAGGGGTAGGAGCAGCTGTGAACCGTGACTCTGTTTCCCTCAAGGCAAAGAAAATGTTCATCTGCCCGGATCTACCACAGTTTCTGCTGCTTTGTTCCAGGGAATGGGTACAAAGCTCAAAAAGTATACGTGAATTTAAGTCTGTCCTGTTAGGCAAATACATAAGAAAATTAAAATAAGAGTGTACGTGCAGTCTTGGCTTTAGCATTCAGATGGTTCAACATCTTTTAACTATGAAGCTTACCATTTTATATAAGTGGATTTCTCATACTATGTCTCTGTATATGTATGTACATCTACTCTTGGGCTGCTGAAAAAATTTTCTTGGAAGATATTTTTAACAAGATACAGATTTCCCACCAAATGTGCTGGTTATTGATGAGAAAACCAGAAACAGATAACTAAAAAAAAAAGAGAAGTTGTCTAGCTTTCAATAAAAATGCTTAGATTTACTTCATTCTTTTGCTAATTGCAGTGTGGGCTTTTTTTTTAATTTTCTTTTGTTTTTAAAGAAGGGGAACCCCCCTCTCCCCCATCTATCCTTTTTTATTATTCTTGTTGATGTCATTGAAATATATGGCTTTGCTCTCTTTTATTCAAGAAAAAACAAAACAGCATGTGGAACATCGGAGGGGAAAAAAACAATAAAATTTTGACATTTCCCATGAAAACTAAATTACTTCTTCAACCAGCCAAAATAGGCACCCAGGAACATGCTGATGCTTTTCAAATTGTAGTAGATAGAGGTACTTAATCACCAGTTTAAGTAGAAAATGGGCACCGAGGGAATTTTTCATGGGGTGATTTAGCTATATGCAAATCTGTTGTGTACTGTATTACTGAGGCACCCAGGAGTTGAACACTGTAGAGCTTGTCAAGGGACTAGGTAACAATGAAGATTTAAGAGCCAGGACAAAGCTAGATGTAGGTGGGGAATAATATCCTGGTCAATATATCCTCTGGTGTAGACAGATAGATAAACATGTAGATAAAACTTACTACAGCAATGTTCAAGCAAAATGCACCACAGGCAAGGAATTGAAGAGAGACTCCCACAAGACACTGGCAGCTTTTTCCCTTTTTTTCTTCCTCTTTACTCAATGTTTATTGTATTAGAACCATCATGGCAAAACTGCAGGACCGAGTTCACTGTGAACCCAAACCTTCAGAGGATGCAGTTTGTAATATTTCTCATCACTAACATGAATCCCACCGAGCTTGTGGGTGCATGCTAGTTAGTAGATAATTTATATGTGTGGACTAAAAGCGGTACTGCTGTAAAGTATATGCATAAGGTGGTTTTTATAAACAAACTAAAGGTGTAAATAAATTGCAGCTTCATGTATTCATAGAGTCAGTATTTTGCATCATAAAAAGGTCTACATTAAGATTTAGTCTGTCATCCTCCAAGTATATGCATCAATTTCTATCATGCTCATAATGGCTCAGTTACTACCTGTAAAGTACCTATAGTAAAACCCCGCCGAGCTTCCAGGATGTGCGGAAACAATTTATGTTCTTACTGTTGGACTCCCCTGCCTGGGGACGGGTGTCTTTTGATACAGGAAGGTTCCCCTGAACCAGCCTAGACAGATGAAAGGTTGGTATGGGGACAGGGCAACCAGCACGGAAAACAAAACAGAATAAAAGTGCATTACAGAAACACAGCATCGCAGCCATTTTGCTCAGAGGGAGGAGAGCTGTAAGTACATTTTGGATGAAGCAGGAAAGCTTTGGGTAGTTGAACGCGTGCATTTAGGAAGCTCTGAGCACCAGCCTGCTGATTCACTCAACGCTAGACCTAGACACATGTCCCGTGGAGAGGGTCTTGCTGGATTTATTTAGGGGGCTGTCCCAGAAGACTGTCAGGAGCACCAAAGGGGAAATACGTCAAAGTTATATAGCAGTCAAGAATGTTTTGCTCAAGAGGATAAGTGGTGACAAAACTTACATGACGAAATGTAATCGGGATCTCTACTGAGGTTTTATTTTAAATCTGAACTGGAGGAAAAAATATAGAAAACCATATTGGTAAGAGCACTCTCATCAGGTAAAATTGACCAGTCCCTGTCATGTTTGAGATGAAACAAAGATTTAGACCAAGGTTTCCGAGGTGTCCTAGGTCCTGCCCTTGTCAATCTCTCCATGCCAAAGGCCCCTCCCCATCTGCACAAACCGGAGTAGCTCCAGTAGAGATGACTAGAAGGGAATCACTACAAAGCAACTGCTAAATTGTCGGTCACCTGGGGTGCGCTGGGCAAGGGTGGAATCCTCCAAACTTATCTGTAGGCACCTAAAATACATGAGGTCAAGATAAGCTATTCCAGAGGGTGATTACGTGTTTCCCTTCGGATGGGGTAAACTGGTCTCCAGAGGTACGTGTCTCTCTGCACTGAGGAATTTTTTCTGACTGGTGAAGAGGAATGAATCCCACCCATATGTGTTAGTCCCTTCAGGACTAACAGTCCCTTTAGGCCTGATTTGGTAGAAACCCCCACCTCTTACATGCCTGACAAATGACTGAGCAGTGACTCTGGGGCTTTGTTTTCCTGATTTTCACAAAAAATTTCAGCTGATCTCACAGTCACCTTCATGCAAAGCTGAACCACTGAGAACTTCACATAGGACAGGAAAATCATTCCCCAATTATCCGTATTGAACAGTGTCTGAGAAATGTTGATCCTGAAGTGCACATGAAGGCAAATCAAAGCAATGATCCTCTTCAGGGTTTGTACCCAATGTTGAGGTCTGTGTGTATCACTGGGTGTGAAAACTGAGTCCCCAAGTCAATGGCTCAAAAACCAGTTTTTTCAGTCCTCTGCCTCAGTTTGTCATCTTAAAATCAATGAGTTAATATTTTTTTTCTCTCCTTTATTCTTCATGTATGTCCTTTGTGGATTGTAAGTCTCTGGGAATGTCTTTACTATATTGCAAAGGTGCTCCTAATTAGGTGTCTATGTAATACACAGGAATAATGACAATATCAATATCACAGTTCATTAGATTTACTGAGTTCTGGCCCGTTACTTGATAGGAAGGAGTTTCTTTAAAAATGCAAAGTTAAAGTTATTTTTTACTGTGTTTTTTCTCTGTTTCATCTGGGTCATTTCTGCAATGCAGACTGAGGGAAGACTTTCATTTGCCTGGCTCATGCTCTGAGCTGAAAGTCCCATGACTGTGGTGGGACAGGTTTGAGCCCAAGGTACAAGTGGTCCTGAGAATTAGGATATCCTGATACAGGCTCCATGTAGTATTTTTATGAACATGTGGCTTTTGGAGAAGGAATGCCCAATTTTCTGCCAGATCTGAGGCCTGGCAATGAGGCTTACGTTTTCCCAAAAGCTAACGTGTAAGTTGTAGCTTTAAGTAGGTCTTGCAATATTTAGGACTTGAGTTGGCTGGAACAAAATCCGTCTCCACCAAATGAATCCTAAGACCCTTAGTGACGACAGAACTTTTAATGTAGGTGTCAAACAGGGGAAAGCGCACTTTGTCCCAGACCAAGTGCTGTTGGGGAGGGTGGACTCCCAGGACAGAAAAGCAGGAGGCACGGTGGAGAACAGGAGTACAGCACCATTTGCGCAGAGCAGCAAACCAAACTGTGTGCTTGAGGAAGGATATGTCCCTGAGCTGTGTGACACGGCGACACCTCTCAGCTGAGTGTTACATCTCATGGGCATTAAAGACGTGGCTTGACCGGCACTCCAGGGATGCCGATCAGCTATGGAGGATTCTTCATGAGTGTAGGAGACATGATTACTTTTTATGTGCAAGATACTCTAATTACCCTGTAGGGATTCATTTCAGGTTACAGAATTTTTATTGAAAACCATTTAATTTTCAGTGGCTGTCACTTGAAGTGGACAAAGTAGAGGAGCACAGGGAAATTACTTAGCACAGGTTCAGACCCTTCATCATTTGCATACACACATATAATATAATCTTTATCTTCTGCTCGTACAGAATGGCAGCGAAACTTCTCATATGTATTGAATACAGTGTGTTGCTAGTGTCAGACCATTAATAATAGTATGAACAAATATATAATTTTACATTATACCTGTTCTCATTTTCTGGATAAAATAATTAGCAAATACTTATGTACAAGTGTGTGACACAACATTGTAATACTGCATATACTGAACTTCTATGGGCAATAAGCAAAATATCCACAGTTATTGTAGTAAAGAGCAGAAACACAAACAAACAAAAAAGATTCCAAGACTTTGGGGAAAGGATGTAAATTCATATGCTTCAGGGCATAAAACAGTCTGTGGATTAGGAGGAAATTTTCCCTGTGGGCACGTTGTTTCTGTAACAACCTACTGCAGAGTTTCTGGCATGCTCGTCTGAAGCTATCCAATTTTATAAACAGTTTACTGAAGGAGGTGGACAACTTGTCTGATCCACTATGTCCTTTGTGTACTACCATGAAAAATGAGAGCCTTTTATATTATGCCTACTATGAGCAGTTTTGTCTGCTGTAACTCTGTTCTTGATACTTTTCCAAATGTAAATTAAACCAACCGGTGCATAAGGTTTCTTTTTCTATAATACCTTCCCCTCTTGCAGAGGACTGTAAAATGCCAACTCCTTACACTGCAGGCAGATACCACGTCTGGGAAATAATACCTGTAGCTCAGCAGAGTGCCCTCAGTATAGTTGGCAGTACCATAGGAACAGAAAAAGTGACCAGCTGCAAGTCTCTGCTAAGTTTTCCCCCTAGTACTGGGTGACACAGCTGAGGCTCCTCTTCACCTGCCTGATGTTTGTGATTGCAGGGATTTTCCATGAGAAGGTGGCTTTAATTAAAATGATAATGAAACCCTTGCTTTATGTGGGTTTTTTTAGGCACAGGAGCTGTATGCTATGGTCCCCAGCAGTACTATATGTAGATGTGGTCTACTAAGGCTGTCACACATAGCTTACACTTCATCCCTGTGAGAACGTGAACCCAGGTAGGGAACCCAAAGGGAAGCCATAGCCTGGTCTTAAGGGGAGGGTGCAAATTACAAAGTATGGGTATCCAGCCTTCCTCTCAAGGGGTTTCCACTGGGACCATGGTCCTGGTCTTCAAAAGGGGTGGGGAAGCGGGAGGGCTGGGGAACCAGCCCTATTACAGGCATTTAATGCTGTATTTATTGCTTTGATTTTGGGGCATCTCAGTGTGAAGTCTGTGAAAGCTGCAGGAATTCAGTACATTCTCAAATCAGACCCAGCTTGTCTTAAATTGACCATCCAGAGCAAAAAGCCTCTCTGGAAAAATTTTACTCTGGTTCTGTATATACATTCTCTTGTTAAACTTTTTTATTTAAAGGTATAACAGCACTTTCCTATCTCATTAATTTTGATAGATTCATTGTTTTCTGTGAATATGGAATACTATTTTTTGTATTGGTGGTTAGTAACTTTTGCTACATCTCAAATGTTCTGGGTTTATTTTCAGGGAGGTGGTATAAATCACCTGTCCTGGGATTTTCCCACTGTGCTCCACAGAAGCACAGTCAGTAAGGCTGTGGTGAGGGTGAGACTTGTCAGTGAGGGCTGGTGCATGGATGGTCCCAAATCACCTGGTCCTAAACCCCCAGGAGCCTTGGTTATAGCCCATCCCTGGGGCCTGTGGTAAGATATAGGCTCTGTCTCCCACCATGACATCCAGCCAGCTAGAAGTACCTCTGGGTACAGGGCAATTTCCACTGCAGGACTAATTTTTGGAGCACTGACAGAAGTTTTCAGTGCTGTTAGTTCAAAGAAGTTTGGAAACTGCTGGATTATAGGACAACTCACAGTTTAGCAAGCTGTTGCCTGAGGATTTTTCAGAAAAAATAGAAGAAAAAAGGAGAGCAAAATAAAAGCATATGAGCTTATGCTAAAATGGTCCTCTGACTTGGGGCATTTCAATTTTAACTCGAAGTGGAGATTGTGGGAACTCAGAATTTTTACAAAGCAAACGCCAAACCAAGTGTCTCATACTGACCACCCAAAGTCAGAAGCTGCTTCTGACACCTTTTGCTTTTATTTTCTGTATGAATTATTAAACTGCTATGAATTACCCATTCATCTTCAGACTTCTAAACTGAGTCTGAAAAACTGTACATTCTGTATAATACAGAAAATTGAGATTACGCAGATGAAAAATACTTCTGTGCTGCAGTTTTCTCCTAAGATGTCTTACAAATACTGAGCAGCCAGCCCATGCATAGAATGCAGCTGGGTGTTATTCAAGTACTTCTTGAGGGATGGTACAGGGAGATGTTATATACACGGAGACAGGAGTCTTTGAGTTTTCCACCAAGAGGCAGCAATTCCAGGAAGCAATGCTCCCAGGAAGGTGTGGTGCTCCTTTCAGCAGTGATATTAATGCTTGCCAATTTGTTTGAATGCCACTGCCTAAGCATTTCATGATTGCTTTCCCTTTCCCTGAGAACTTCTATGGAGACTGACAAACATTTATGCTAGGACTACTAATACATAGTTTTACAACCCAGCAGTAAGATCTTCAGGGGCCTTCCTCCAAAATACTTGCAGCTACTCTGGTGATGACCAAAGTTTGCTGAATCTGTTATTAAGTAATATCCATTAATTCAATAATCCACCAGAAATTAGGACTCTAAGCGGCTTTCTGTATTAGCTCTTACGGATTTCTCTGAAACTTTAACACATGACAGTTTTCAATCTCAGCGAGCTGCTCCAGGTCAGCAAGTAAAAGGCAGTAACAAAGCAAAGCAAAACATGTAACAAATTCAATGAGCATCTATTATCAGCCTGATTACACACTGCACCATACAGAGTCCTAATGATTTCAGTGAGGCTCCATGCAGCATAAGGAGTCTCCCATGCAGATTAGTTTACAAGATCAGGGTCTCCATATGGAACATCTCCTCCCTCCACCCCTTCCCTTTCTGTATAGAGCAGTGTAAAACAAAGGCCTGCCTTTTTGCATATTCGCAAGGTTTTAGTTGTTGGTAGGTTTGTACAACAATTTGAACAATAATAGCCAACAAAAGATTTCTCAACGCTATTTCAAGCCTCTCTTGGCTTTTCTTACTTTGGTCACTCGCTGCAGCCTTCTCTGTCCAGTCACCTTTCTAATAATCATTTTGATGCATTCCCGCTGCCACAGCATTATGTATAGATGCCTAAATTCATAGCATTCAGTTCCCAGGCATAGTTTCGTGGAGTGGAAGGACTGGGTGTGTAATATTAAGTGAAAAAAATCAAATGTCAGAAACTTCATATTGATACTTTGATCAGAAGCAACATGAGACTGAAAGTTTTTGAACAACAAACCATTTGAGAGTGTGTAACATGCTTGTGAAAATATTCATAGCATAATTAGATAAATAACAGATCCAGTGTCTATTTTTACTTTCCCTTGATGAGAAGCTTTGCAGGAGAGACTGCTGGTAGTTAATTCTCCCTAACAACAATCTGTGTAATCACAAACCCCAATTAGCTGTGCCTGTTCTATGCTATACAAACTATTTCCTTAGCGCTTCACATCACTACTTTGTAATTAGCTTTCATCTACACGAGCTTTGACTAAAAAAATATAAAAGAGTGTAAGTGATTGTACTGCCACTCAGTATTCTGCGAAATAATCGCTAGCGATTTCAATCAGATTAATTTTATCACCCGTATTAAGGAAAATTACCTCCCTCTTCACTCGCTACAGCTGAGGGCTATTTCATTTCCTGAGATGTTCATAAAAGCATAATATAAAGCAATCTGTAATTGTAAATATCCTTCCCTAATAACTTTGAGATATTTCCTTAATACATCTTTACATTTGGAGTTTCCGTTCCATAAAATACAGTAACAAGTGCTCTATTATGTTTTAAGTGTGTGCTGTTAAGCTGGACAACTTAGCGCTGTCCTTCCTGTTTTTACATAGGGTTATATTTAACTTGTAGATAATGGGAACAAGGTTTAAAAGTGATGGAGCGGAATAATGGCGTTATAGCAATAATATATCTTGCCTTTGTGAGGAATAGAACTTTACGGCCTATTTCAGGTCAGCCAACACCAATTCCATTTTTCACAGCCTGACAACTTTCACCTTCACCCACACTCCAGATGGGTATTAAAAACTACTTTCCAAACAAGACTGAGGTTTGGCTAGACCTGTGCTCTACACCCAGGGAGAGCCCTTCTGATACTTAAAATCCAAACAAAATAATATAAAATAAAATAAAAACAGGCAGCCTGCAAAAGCCGCATGCCACAGGCTTGTGTGGTGAACCTCTCAGGTATTCACAGAGCAAAGCAAGCGGCTCAGGTCCTACAGGAGGGGTCAGAGCGGGGGAATTTCCACAACTGCAATGCTTGCATGTTCAACTGCTGCAAGGAGGACATGGCATTAGCACAGATTTAGCACCTGGTTTATGGGAAATGTGAGGTGTGTGCTACGAGGATCACAGCAGCCCAATCTATCGCCAACAAGACTCGTTAAGGTGTTCAGGCCACCAGCACTTTTTGCTGAACACAGATTTAGGAGAGGCGCATGTGGGATAGCTTGTGTGGGAAGCTCCCACCCAGGGCAGCTGGGAACACAGCTGACTGTTCCCTGAGTTGGTTAGACTCTTTTTTTAATCTGTGAGCATTGGTCCTGAATATATATGTGTACTAAAAAAACCAAAAAAAACCCAAAAACCAAAAAAAAACCCCACCAAAAAAAAACCAACACAAAAAGCACTGGGTGACTAAAGTACATTCTCATCTATGCACAGATGTGCCGTCTGCATTGCAGGGCTTTCCCCCAGCATCCTCAGCTTCACCACAGAGGTACAAGGTGAGTGATACAGAAAGCACGCTGCTCACTTCAGGACCAACACAGCCCAAAGCAGTTTGAAGCTGCCCCTGTTCTCCTTGGGAATCAGCCTTCCAGCCTTTCAGAGATAAAGGCATCTCATTGTCTGAGCAGCCTCATTTCTGTATGCTCCGTATTTTGCTTTAGCTGGCTTATCCCTTGGACTGTGCAGCTTGAGAACTGTCTGTACATAGGAAGTCTACCTGTCATGCTGGAGAGATGACTAAAATGTGACAAATACCGAGACGGGTGAGGGAGCATCCCCGTTGGAGGGCAGAATTCCCCCTGCCTGCTGCAGTGGTGTCTGAATTGTTCGCAAATAGTGAAGCCCCAGAGGGAAGCGAGGTGTTTGAGCAGCAAATCACACGGGTGTCTGCAGCACGCTGCGAAACGCCACACGTTGTTGTACGTCCCTTGGCGCTCTGAGACTCTGTACTGCGTGTGAGATGAAGAATAACGTAGAGTATCTTGCGATCTTATGGATGGGGTGGGGGTTGTTAGAGAGGTGATACTGTTTTTCAGTGTCATGGTGTCAGGATATGGAAGATGTTACAGATAACAGCTCACTGGAATCAAATGCATTGTACTCACCCTTTGTACAGGAGCAAGATAAACTTTCCAGCCTCCTGAGCAAGCATGGGAAGAAGTTCATTCTCATAACACCTTGACTGTTTGCAAACATGCTTCTTTGTATACATGGATGGGACATACCAGATAGAGAGGCTGCAATGGGTTAATTTCCTTTGCTGTTGACTTAAGACAGAGTACAGACATTTAACCTCCACTCTTTCCCACTATACGTGTTTCCATAATGGTAGAAGACACTCAATACCAGATTATACACTTCACCTGAGCACGACAGAGATCCTAAAGATTTATCAGAAAGGGATTTTCAGTTGCCTGAGTCTCTGCAGGAATCCCTGTGCCTGAAACTTTCCCAAGGATGTTATCAAGAAAGAGGCCTGGAGCTGGTATATCCCCACACGGCACAGGTATTCCCAACAGAAGTGTCAGCTTCCAATCCCTTTTTTTCTGCTTAAGGAGCATGCAGAGATGGGGACACATCAGGCAGAAACACTGAATCCCCTGGGGAAAATGAGACAGAATCATTGCAAGAAGAAAGGCTCGAGTTTATACACCTCCAGAAAAACTCAAACATATGCTGAATTTTCATTTTCTCACGCTTAAATTTCCACTTCTGAGAAGGCCAGCTAATAAACAAAGTCACCTATTACAGTTATACAAATGTTGCAACCCCACTGTTTTATATTGTCAGGAAATAAAGTGAAACTAGTCAAAATTCAGCATCCCTGGCAAATATCTGAAACTCTTTTTATGTGGAACGAGGATACAGCTAGGGCTGAAAGAACATGTGTTTTCAGTCCCACTGAAAATTTCACTGTCTTCGTATTTGCTTTTATCCCAATTTGGAACAGAAAGTCAAACATTGACTACTGAAACTTCTGAAAATCACAAAGTTCAGAAATGTCAAAACATGCCACTTTAGTATTTCTGATCTAAAGGAAATGCTGAATATTACAAAACTGCAATACTGAATAACATTTTTTGAATGAAACCAAAGCACTTCATTTTAGCTCATCTCAATACCAGTGTAAGTCTCCCTGAAATGATCTTGATACTTCACAAGAGCTGGAGTTCAGATGCCTTGCATTATTAACTTTTCACTAGGTACAGATTTTCTGAGTGTGCCACAAGGTACATCACCTATCATATGAATCCCCAGGTTCAGCCCAAGTAAGACATCCAGCTGCATCTTGTGAAATGCAATCCACTGAGGAGATGTTTCTGTAAGGATCTTGGTCACCGGGACATTAGGCACAACGACACTGCAGGGCAACACAGATAAATGTTGAACAGATCTGAAACAAAATATTTAGTTTAGTTCAACAAGCTGAAGGGGTTTGAATTGTGTTGATCCAATCCCAAGCAAGACACCCTTTTCCAGATCTCTAAAGGTTGGAGATGTAATTGTACAATGTTATACTGAATGGTATGTATCTGTAGAGTGGTCATTCTTAAAGATACTCTGGACTTCATTGGGGTAAAATAGTATACATCACTGAGTAGTTATACTGATGACCTGTGCCGCTTTATCATTCTAGTTTAGAATATTTTGAGTTATTTTACTGAGATAAAGTTAGCTAAGATAATGACAAGTTTTCTGACCACTATAAATACATCTTGCTGTCACATTTAAACTAGTAGATAATTAATGCAGAGCCAGCTGCTACTAATATACTGTACTAAGACTTGTTAATACAAGGCTCTAATAAAGCTGTTAATACTGATAATACCATACAGCATTTAAAACTGTCACAAAATTTTCCTTAGAATTGTCTCCTTACTACAGTGGGGTTTGTTACATTTCGGGTTTCTTTTTATAATTAACCTCCAACAGCATACATCATGTTATCTGTCATAAATAAAGTCAGCCCTTGCCTCAAGGGTCCTGCAGTTTAAAAGGCAAGAACAAGAAAGTCAAAATGTGTTAGAAATCTAAAACAAGTAGGATTCATTATTTGCTTTATAACAGACGCTGGAGACCCAGTCAAGCACAGGACTTCGTTATTTGTATACACAGTGCAGACAGATAAGAAAAGATAGTCTTTGTCCTGAAGAGCTTGAATTAAAATAATATAGATCTAGAGGAAAGTATAGCTTAACAAAATTGCTTTTTGCTTGTAAGAGTCTCTTCTTTCTGCTTTTCACTCAAACCCAAGAAAACCTGCAGTAGGGATGGGCATTTAAAGGCGCAATCAAAACCTCTTGAAATCTGTGGAAGTTTTGGAGTATGCTCTTAAAAATTGAACTCCAGTTACTCAGATGTCTGAAGAATATCCTACTGTAAATGAAAGGAAGGCATTCTCTGCTAATTCACTCACTGTTACAATAAAGCTAACTGAAAATGAGAATAGTTCTGATCACCAGAGTCAGAAATTGGTATTCCAACAGTTTCATAACAGAAATTGGTTTGCCTCCATTTTACTAAATTATACTGTTCAGTAGTTAGAAACTCATTTTATAAGCAAATACGTACTTACCTATTTTTTAAGGCTCTGACCCGCTGCTCATCTTAATGGCTTATAACTAAGAGTGTTCCAACTGGTTGATACCATCTGTCTGAATCTGTTAGACAAAAGGGTAGCGGACTAGGTCTGTGGCTCTAGCTCATTTAGTTTATATTCAAGAAACTGTGACATTAGCCTTCAGTATGGAACACTGTTGAAATATTATGAAAGCCAAATGATTGTTTTTCTTTAACAGACAAAAAAAAAGAAAAGCACTGAGTAATTAAACAGGAATAAAAAAGAATGACATGGCAGCTGTGGACTGTGTTATTCCCTGGTCCCTAGATACGGGTGGGCATTGAAATAGCCTGTCTTCTGGGAATTCAAAAAGAGGCACAGAAGGGGAAAACTAAGTTTCTGAGTGCCCAAAGTTAAAACTGTCTCACGAAAATAAAGGCAAGAGGGAAGGGCAGTTGATGGCTGCTCTGAATTGTGTCTGGGGACCGGATCTGTGGGGTTGTGTACCGTAGCTGTGGATGGTCCTATGGTTGGTTCCCATGTGAATTCAAGGAATACGATCATCTCCAATATGCAGAAAAGACTGTCAGCGATAGACGGAAAAATCCTCTCTGCCGCAGGAGGTGTCAGAAGACCATTCAGCCCGCGCATGCTAACTGCCTTCAGGCATAAGCAAAAGGCAAGTTCGTGTCAGTGACCAACATAGTTTCTGACACGCAATGCCCGTGACACTGAATATTAAGGGTAAGAGAGATCAATGCCTCATTTTATAGAACTCAAGGTTTATACTCTAAAAGCCTGTTTAGAACATGGTTTTCACTCTAAGAGTTAAACACTGACTAAAACCTTTTTAACATAAAGGGTCCAATTTGCTAATGATTTGTGTCCATGCACAAATCAACTTAATAGCACTATTTCTGGAAATATTACAAGCAGAGAGATAAGTTTCACATTCATCAAAGCTGTTTAAACCCATTTGGAGCCTTTTTTTTTTTTGAGAAGCATTAGAAAGATTTAGCAGTTTAAGGAGAGATCAAGGCTATTTTCACACAAACATTTGAAATTGTTAAAAACTGCCTCTGCTTTTTCTAAAATGCACATTGTGATGCTATTAGGGCAGTTCTGACAGGAGTGTAGACAATGGATTTCCCCCCCCCCCTTTTTTTTTTAATATTGTTTGGAGTTGCTTTAATGACTCTGCTCTGGCCATTTGGATCCACAGCTGTCTTGTTCCTTTGAAAAACAGATATTATTGGTAGTAATTTGTGAAGAATCAGAAAATTATTTGGTTTTTGACACTGATGACTATACTTACACTCCAAACTCTTACCAACCAAAAAGCTGTCTTTAAAAAGACTTGGTGTTAGCAAGATTTTTTTTTTTCCTCGGCAGGGGGGATGATCACGGTTTAGATGACAGTAAAAACTAACATGTCTTTTTCTCTTTTTTCCCCCCCCTAAGTTAATTAAACATATAGTCAGATTGCTGCACAATATAGTTTGTCTATGTTTTATAGGGCTTATCAGTCCCTGTGGCAGTTCTGAGCACCCTCGCTGAAAGAAACCTATACAATAATGTTTTCCCCCAAATGTCATTTGCTCTGAATCAGGCAACATAGTTAAACATACGAAGAACAAAGTTTCCATTACTTCTCTGTGATTCAGACCTGCGACGGCCATCAGAATTAAAATTTCCTTTTACTGGAATCTAATTAAAATTAATTGAAAGCACATGCTTTAAGCCAGCTTGCCGTACTGTCAACGTAATCAGTTTGTCTTACTCTAGATAAAGCCATACCTGCTTGCTGAAGGTACACACGTTCTGGCTTCTTCACTCACCTTTGAATATTAATTAACTACCCAGAAGGCAGGTGAGAACAGTTTTCTCAGTCAATGCTTTGGCTTTTGGTGAAAAATGCTTTCAGAAGATAAAACAGTAGTCATACTACCCAGAGACCCCAGCCAGGCCATGAAATAAAGTTGAAATGGTCTTTCGAGGGAATCCTCCTTCAGTGTCTTGGGAGATACATGATCAGCGTGATTTAAGAAAGTGAGTCTGCAGGAAAAGGGACGGGCAAGACAGACAGAGGAATGAAGAATGCACACTGGAAATGTTTAGCTTGCACAGATAAACAACCAACATCTAGTGGCATCATAAATCACGAGACAAAACTCCTTTCCTCGTCCAGCACAAGGACTGCCAGATAATGCTACAGGACACTGATTGTACATAATATATGCCTGATTATTGAATTAAATGAGACAGTTAAAATTATAATCTGATAAATATTTCTAAAGTACTCAAACAGGTAAGGAGCATTCTTCTTTCCCTGCACCTCCAGTCCATTCCGTGCCTGCCGATATTCTCCTTCTTTTGGTTGACAAACACAGCTTTGTAGGTGAGATACGGGCACAAGTGTGCGTGTACACACACACACACACGTACATGCGTGTGCACACACATGTTTTAACTTGACATTTGTTTTAAAGCCTGGTGGACTCATAGCATGCTTCTCCAGGATAAACACACACTTACTGTGTGTTTTGCAGGCACTGCTTTGTCCCAGAAACGATCCCACCTTTCCCAGCTTCCAATAAACATGGTAACTAGGAAAAAAAAATGCAACTTAAAAATCAAAGGACAGATTTTCCTGGCACTGCCAGATACAGAAGGTGTATTGTAGGTAAATAAGGAAAATCAGCTTCTCTTTTGTCCCTGCCTTTCTGCTTGTTTGCTTTTGTAAAAATGGATTCCTTCATTAAGGATTAATCACTTCGTGCATCTCATGACCAGCATTAAGTGACTAGAATCAGTCCACTAATACCCTCCATTTCCACTGTGACTTTCATCAAAAGATCTCAGAGGATGCCACTACAATATATAATGCCCACAATGCCATCCTGAGTATTAGCAGCTCTTTTTTACGAGGACAATCACAACTGGGTTTTGGCAGCAGTGCCCACATAATCAACCCCCTTGCTTTCCCCTTCTCCCTTTCCAAGGTCCTAAACATGTTTGTTTGCTCCCGGCTCTACATCTTGATCTGGTCCAGCACAAATGTTGGTGAGCCATGTGGTAGACAGGATCAGAGAATGAATATGCTGAAAAAATACCTTTCTCTCCCCAAATACATGTTTATGCCAGTACAGCACCAGGGTAGAAACAAGTGGCTAAGAGAACAGAAGGGCAGTACCATGCCTGCTGAAGCTATCACTGCCATTGAATATCTACCTATAGTCTAAAAAAAATTTAGATCTAGGGTCCTGCCTCTGATCAGGATCAAAAATCAAATCTTTAGTTACCCACTCAAGGTCACAGAGAAAGTCAGCAGACAGGATACGGTCCCAGCAGTCCGCTTACTGGGTCTGCATTGCCCTGATAGAGAAACCCTGTTTAAAATAGCTCTTGAAAAGTTTTCAGTGACTTGCTTCTCAGGATATATAATTGCACATTACTTGTGGCATTTTAATCACTTCTGAAAGTACTGTCTGGAATTGTAAAGTTCCTTGAAGACAAAGAAATCTCCGGCATGCGTAGTTTAAAACGGGCTAATGTTAGAAGTCTGCATTTTTCACGGGCACATTAACTAGGCCTTTTTCTCCCTTCTCCCCTAAACTACATGCCAAAAGATGTATGATCCACTTTCTGAGCCGGGTCACCTTTAAGAGCACAGTGACACGCCACAGAATTATTCGCCAGTCCTCACCAGAGATGTCTGCAAGTGCAAAGCCTGTGACAAAGGACTGAAATGACAGCACTTTGACTCACTTCTACATTGTGTTTGTTTAGGAAGGTCCCAGAAATTGTATTTCACCAACCACATTCGCTATCAACACACAATTATCTGGCTTAATCATGTGGAACAGTGGCAAATTCACCTGGGGCTTAAGAACTAATGACATTCTCGTCTGAGCTGCTTTAGTGAAATGGCCTAGCACCTGAAGCAGGAACAGCAAGATTGCTCAAGAAAATTTGGTTTTCTTTTTTCATTTCACAGCATAGGGGCTCTGCTCAAATCAACAAACACTCCTGATTAAATAGCTGTGGTAGTTGACTTATTTGCACTTGTGTGTATGGCTCTGAATGTACATTGAGAATCCCTAACCTTTACAGGAAAAGAATTGTCTGTGACTTGTTTTTAATACATTGTCCTTTTGACACAGAAAATAGTCAAATAATTCCGTATTTGATAATTTTGGTATGATGAGATCTGTAAGTGTGGGTAACCCCAAATATTCCAAAACTAGCACAGGGGCAACAGCAAAAAAACCCACCTTTTCTTACACTGAATGTATTTGTATCTATTTTTGTCTGCAGCCTGGGCAGGGCCATTTAAATTCTGCTTGCTCAACAGAAATTCAGACCCTTATGGTGGCCTCCCCCCTACTATACAGCAGATGAGTTGTGTTGCTGCTGACTATGCTGCTCAACCTTAAAAGTTTACAGGCTGGCAAAAAAAAACCAAACCAACTGAGGATTCAGGCTCCTGAATGCTTCAGAAAAGAGATAAGAAGGGTTAGGTGATCACCCACTCCTATTTTAGCTGCGGGGAAGAAACTAGCCCCATTGCCATGAATAAAGTCTGAAAAAAATATTCAGAAAGATATGGTAGGCGAGACTTTCATATTCACTTTTCATAGTCACCTTTAGCACTTCATGCTCAAGGACTCTGCGTCTGAGCAAAACACCCACAGACTTACACAGACAACCACAAAACAAGGCAGCCCAAAATCGGGCTGGGTGTGACCACTTTCCCTGCTACAAAAATTAATTAGCATTAACTACATTATAGATACCAGCTGAGATTGGTGTACAGATGAAATTTAGTTCATACGGGTAAGCTGCACAGCCATGCACTCAAAGTTGATTCTGCATTCGACTACTAATGATACCGGTTCCTACTAACGCAGCATCAGCACCAACCTGTATTTGTAGCAGAAGTCCCCTGCACAGCCTCTGTACCCTGATTACTCCCACATGAGCCCGAGAAGCCCTCATGTAAGGTTGTACACAAAGCCATTTTGGCTAGATCAGCCTATGTAGCCCCCATTTCAGAAGCCCAGTGCCCTATCACTCATTGCCTGGCCCACCGTGACAAAGCTCTGGCTGCAAAATCTTTGGTAATTGCTGGAGGAGTCAGTGAATCAGGATGCTCTTAGTGAGCAGCACTGTCGTAGATAGTCCTGCTAGGTTATGTGCAAAAATGCATTTCCCCTTTTGGGTTAGTGCCTAGACGTAGTCAGGCATAAATCTGGCCAGAAGAGTTTCGCTGAAAGATAGCAAAGGCAAGTCCAGTTTTGCAAATACAGGGCTAAAAAACATCTACAGCCCACAAGGAAGCTATTCAACATGGTCACAAATGAAGTGAGTTTGGTTTGCGGTTGATCTCCAGAGGAACTGGTTGCTGACATGGCGTGTCATTTAACTGGAAAAAGCTGAAAGTTTGCAGCAGATGGACTGAGAGAGGAAAAAGTAGAGGGACAGAGTTACTCAGATTAGCTTTAATGTAATGCTCAAGCATCTCAGGAGGAGGTTAGAGTATTGTTTTGTTTGCTGTGGTACTATGGGAGCTACCTCAACGTAAAACTAGGTAAAACAAGAATAATTTTGGAGGCTGTGAGGGAAATCAGTTCTTCACAGCAAGCCTTCTGTGCTGCAAAATGCTGAGGCTTACCTGGAGAGCCCATTACAGAACGGCCATCAGAACCACCACCACCTTTGAAGCCCTCAGCATATTGCACTGCCCCTGGAATTTCTCAAGCATCCAAAGACTTGGTTTCTAACATATACCTCAACATCACTACTGTTGATCTCATGGGGACCTTGGGGTTTCTAGGAGCCCCAAAGACAGTCCATCTACTCACTTAACAAGCATGGGGCTTGGCACTGTCTCAGCAACCGCATGACAGCCTGCCCTTGGTCTCTGCACCGGGCTTTGCATGACTGCAGGGATTATTTCCCCCTTGATGTCTCACTGTCATAATTGTAGTTTCATTAGCACTCCAGATCACCATGCTTTTTAAATCTTAACTCACCGCCAGTATAAATCAGTATAGCTAGACAGAAGTCAACAGTTACAGCAAATAATATTAAGAGTATCCAGACAGTAAATCCAACTCACTGACATGAAGAAAGTACTTTCTCAATATATCTGTGTCACTGCTCCTATAAGATTCCTATGTGCTCTAAGAAAAGGCCATGTTTTAACACCAGAATATCTAACATCTCAGGGAAAAGACCATAGTTACCAAACCGGTTGTACTTCGGTGACAGAGAGGGGGATAAATGCAGTCAACATGGATTTGTATGGCTTGTGTGACACCAATGCGTTGCCATCAAGAGCAGTTTAGTTGGTGAGTTCAACAATTTGAGGGGACAATAAATTCACTGTATGCCAGCAAAAGAGTGTCACTAATAATAGGGAAAAGTTGCTTCTAAATGGTCTTACCCTATGGTCGTTTTGGACATTTTGCTGTTAAGGCTGTAGTATTGGTTAAATGACAGAGAGGCAGAAAATGTGAGACTGGGTGCATTAATGCAGGTATGTACGTGAATCCTATCATTAAAGCATTTGATGGCAGTCCCTACGCAGAAGTTACTATACGTACAGTCACTTATCACTAATACTAGGTTTCATCGGGCATATCTGAATCAGGAAATAATATGGTAATTTTCACAGTCACCAAGTGGAAAATATTTATGGTGCAGCAGTTTAATATATCTGTATTTTATATTTCTAAGATTGTACCTGATGACATAATAAGAGTTTGAGTTTAAATAACAGCTGGATGATTTCAGGAAGAAAAAAAATCTGCACTGGTAGAAAGCTTACTCCTTTATAAAAAACCTTTTCCACGTTCATCAGGATTGCCAGCCTGGGGCAAGCTTAATTAAAGTCAATGGAGAAAAAAATTGAATACTTAAAAGTGCTATTTGGGGCTCACAGAGCTTGAATGACTCAAAATATGAAATATTCAATTACTAATAATTGTGAGGTTTTGTTTGGTGAGCGTTCTGTCACTCTCTCCACACTTCACATCTTTCTCCTTTCTTTCTCTGGTAGACAGAAGGGTTAAAAGAGAAGAAAATTAGCAGCTCAGCTCCAGGGGTGAAGAGGCACCCCCATTTCCCCAACCCTTGGCTCTTCGTCATCCTGGTCTCTCCCTTTGATTCAGACCTTATGCTTGCTGCTTGCTGGCTTGCTCCTTCCCTCTCTCCCTGAAACACGCTCGCTCTCCTCTCAGTCTTTCTTTTTCACTTGTTCAGAGGGTGATCAGGATTCATGAGGCGACGATCTGACTTTGAACGTGACCTTACATTTAGCTGCTCTCTTGGCTTAGGTGCCTGGGAGACTTTGAATTTCTTACTGACTTGGGCACACCATTTAACAAACCCAAACGCTTCGAATGGCGATTTGGAGGAAATGATACTGGGACTTACTTTTCAGCACAAGCTCGACAGGCCTTGTAAAGGGAAAATCTGTTGGGCAAGGACAATGAAACTTGAAATGGCTTTATTTACAGGATTGCAGTATTAGAGGAGGTGAGCTCAAATTTAAATATATCCCCTGCCCAAAGGTGCATCTGATTCCAAATATTGAGTTTTATATCATGGGAGGCAGATCTCATTGGGATTGATGCTTCAGTAAAAGAAAAAGTGCTGTGCAAGGGGTCAGGCAATTTCTGCAACTTCAGAATTAAAACCAAATCAAACCAACGTTTAGATCAATGTATTAAAATAGGACACAAAAGAATTAAAGTCAGCCGGCCAGACCAATGTCAAATGTTTCCTGCTTTATTTCAAATATACTGCAAGTATTATGAACAAAGGAGAGCTTCGGCTCAGTTTCAGGCTATTCAACAACTCCAGAATTACTGGAAGAAACAAGAGTAAGGTTCATTAAGTGACCGATGAGGACAGGCTATGTGAGTGAAATTTTTTTAGCATATTTTGCTTTCTTACAATAAAAGAAAATCCTAACCTGGAGAAATGGCAAATTAATTAACATATTCTCCAGTACTTAATGACACCTCAGTAGAAGGCAACTCTTAAAATGTGAAACCCTTGACATTGCCAGCATAGAAAAATAAAGTACATGTCTCTCAGTGGGTACCAGGGACCTATATTATGTCCTACTGTTGGTTACAGAATTTTCAATATTTTCTTATCCTTTTTCACTCATATGAACTGCAGCTTATAGCAGTGGTAATCATTTCCTGTGTTTGAAAAAGAGATGAAAGCATTCATGGATGAAAGCAAGTTGGATTTAATCTCCTTCTCTCTCATCCAGTGCACTGTACTGATCATTTTCCAAAAAAACAAGACTTAAGCTCATTTTTGTCATGACAAAACTAGTTTCATAATAATCAGATGGCAATTCCTAGTGTACACAATTCTAATATAATTACCAGGAGGAAATGTAGAGGGAGTTGCAGGTTTGAGATAAAGAAAAGCCTGTGAATTTTGTATTAATGTCTCAGACTCTCTTATTTGTGCAAGTAATCAATCTTTCGGGGAGTAGAATAGTAATTCTTTGTGAAAAAATGACAAGAGTCTGAGGAAGAAAGAAGATAATCTGAGTTTCATTCTGTACACAGCAGGTCAGCTGTGATTGACAAAGCTCATCACAAAACTATAGCTCCCGGAATAATCCCAATAGCAGAGTTTCATTTGCAGCCGAAGCAGTGTTAATGACATGTTTAACAGCTGCTTGTTGAAGTTTGGAATCTGCATTAACCTGCAGAGCAGTGAACAGAGAAATGAGGGGAAGTATTGAAATCAAGCCTTCATTATGCCGACAGCCCAGGGTAAGGGGTAGCGAGGGGTTCGTGGAGCAGGAGGGCTGAGAGGTACAGGTTTGGAGGGTTCACTTGCAGATAAGGATAGTCAAGGAGATGACAGCATCCGATCAATGAACACAAAAGGCTGCAAAAGAGAACTGACGGGCTTGACTCAAGACACCGCGGAAGGGAAAAATTAGACAACTGGAATGAACAAAAAGGGAGAGGTGGAAAATGAAGGGCTGACAGCATGGCTGGTGAAGAGGAGAACCAACGGCACCGTGCCTTGCAGGCTATCACACTCTGGCCAGCCCATTCTCCAGTCTGGAGAGTAGTTGCTCTCTTTAAACCAAAAGCCTTTGCCTATCCTATAAAAGGGACCAATTTCTCAACATTCAGTCTCCTGCTGATAGCCATTTCAAGATAAAAGGCTATTTCCTAATGAAGAAACAATGACAGGACACTGAATGCCTTTCCATGCCACACTGGTATCCAGCAATTAGAAATTTAGAAGTCCTGGTCTGACTCCAACCTTCCTGTACCAATGCACATGTTAAGAGCCAGAGCGTGTGTTTGAGTTGCCTATATACTTTACTGTTCTACACCAACCCCTTCTCTCCTACTGCTAATTCTAATGTCACTGACACACAAGCGAAGGACAAAGGCCTTGGAAGTCTCTGATCTCTACGTGCATGCTTCAAAATGTTGGCAGTGCCAGCAGGAATCTTTTGCAGGAGATGGCAATTAATAGAGACATATACATACAGTACCTTCACAGGTTAAACAAAATGCTTCATGCTGTGCTTTGTTACTCTGAGTACTGGGATCAGCTATGTCTTCCTTTAAAAGTCACTGGAAGACCATCCCTCACACCAATTATGTTGACCTTTCTTGTCTGTGGAGCTGCTTAGTCAGCGGTTTTTGTTAGACTGGGTTGTTCTCTGTTGCTTCGTGATATAAATGGGACACATTTAATGCTTTAGAAAACCATATAACTGAGACCAGAAATTGTAGGTGGAACGCACTTAACTTCCACTTCAGTCCCAGACTGTCTTAGGCTTCCAGGCAGGTAAATCCAAGCACGTTACAGCTTGAACTTAAGAGCTCCCCAAGAGCCTGAAAAAAATGTCTTTCCAAAGACAGGCACTTGAAAACATAGGCACATTTGTGGTTAAGTTAGGTCTAGCTGGGCTAGACTCAGTAGACCCGTCACAGTGCCTCTGATCTACTACTACAGGTGCCTTTGCCATTAACACAAGTGACTATTCCTAGGAAGCTGGAAAAGATTTTTGTCTTTCAAGAATATTTGGTATTCAAAGCCAAGACATTCCAAGGGTAAGCACAGGCCATGAAAAGCCAATACAAGTTTGGAGGTGTGCAAGTCTGACCCAAATTTAGAGGTCACACTAATGGTAAGGTCTACCATTCGAACTGCCTGTGATTTTCTTCACAATGCCTACAGCTCCAGTGTTTTATTTGTTAACTCTTTTTTTTATTTTTAATTCATATGTTTTTGTCTCTACTGAGGGTCAAAATCTCTGCTCTGGAACAACATTGTCTGGGAAGCAAGCCAAAACACAGTTGATGCTCTCTGAAAACAACAGGAGAAAGCAGAACAGCATTGAAATGGCATGGTCCAGAGGCTAGAGCAGGAGTCAGGGACCTGTGTGATATAAATACCTCCAGAGTGACTTGTAATAGGACCAAGGGCAATATTTCCTGACATTCTTAGTCAGAAGGCTTTTCATTTACAGAAAAATCAAAATTAGGCTAAATATTGAATGTTCCTATGGTCATTTTCTCTCGCTTGCTTGCCTGCATGTGGTGAACATGTTTGAAAGCATTTTGGTGGGGGAGTCTTTTCACAAGCATTTTTGCAGACAACCTTCTGACATCTTAAGGCACGTAGCAACCCAAACACTATACTAGGGCAAAAATAGAGATAGAAACATATGTAAGGAAGAAGTAGTATACATCATGTCTCCCAGTTAAAATCTTCCACCACCACAGAAAAGATACATATTTTGTCATTCTAGCCTCTTGTCCAGAAAAATCTTCTCATCCTGTGAAAAATTTCACTTACTCTTTCAGCTGTCCTGTGGACTTAGGTTTTTAAAATCAGCCAAACTTTGGGATCATTTTCTTATGTTTAAACAGCCATTTGCTGACAGTGAATAATGTCAGATACTGCTTTTAGTCTTCTTTATGCATACCTGCTAGCTATTGCATTATCAAAAGACTTAGATAGTATTGTTAATTTGTCCCCTAAAACATATGCGATGGATTTACACAGATCCTGATGGTTTTGACAGTAAAATCTACTCCTGGGACAGTCTCCTTAATCCGTGTTCCCAAACAAACCTGAGGGCAAAGACTGAATGATAGTAAGCTGTTGAACATGAAAATAAATAACAAACAAAAGGAAATGAGATATATCTGTGGAACAATTTAGCAGTGTGTTTAAATGCCTTTGTTTTGATTTTCACAGCTACTTTTTTAATAAAATGACTATGTTAGATAAAGAATTTTCTCAGCGAGAGCTTAGGAAGCTGTATTATTTTCAGCTCAGCCTTTAATTTTGCAGTGGCCAGGAAGTTTATTATAGAGAATATAAAGTCAGAAGCAGGGTTAGTCTTTGGATCTAAATACACAGTCACTAGAACTAACCACCAGGTCAGTTGCCACTCCATTCTGTTTCACAATATCAGAGTATTATAACTGCTATTGAATTTTAGCATAATTTATGAATTTGAATATTTTCTATATGATAACAATAAACATTGAGGGGTTTGGTAGCATCATGTACTACTTGTGCTCTCCATATCTGAATTTGTCAGGTGCTCTATCTTCTCCCGTTTGGCTTCTCTGCAATAAAGTTAGCTAATACATACTAGTATTACGCTTGTAACAGTAAAAGCTCAGTTTAACTTGGCTGTGCAGAGGTTGGAAGACAGGGCTTTGCAGAAGCTGAGAGACAGTATGTAGAAGCTGCAATCTATGGGAGTTTCCTCGGAGGTAAATATTTCCTGATGTAAACAAGCAGCATTTAAATCAAAACAAAACCAACTTGGTTTGAAAACACCCTTTGGGAAACAATACTGCTGTGTTAAAGTGTGCTGTTCCCGTCTGCAATGACCATGACTTTATATCAGGTCTGCTTAATGTTCTCCATTAACATTATCCAGCTTTGCAATTGCTTTAGAGAGGCAGACAGTATGACAGTATCTGAAGCACAGAGAGGTGAAGGGACTTACCTGAGACACCTCATCAGACCAGAGGTAGACTCTTCCCTATCCCTTCAGCCACACAGCTTCCCTATGCACCATATTCAGCAACCTGACAGTTGAACTAGCAAGGCTTTCAGCCTTGTCCAAGTAAATTGTCAGCAGTATTCCAGGAAACTGGGATAAACAGGCATAGAAATGATGGTGACGCTACTGAAATCATAGAATCATAGAATCACGGTTTGGGTTGGAAGGGACCTTAAAGATCTCCTAGTTCCAACCCCTCTGCCATGGGCAGGGACACCTTCCACCAGACCGGGTTGCTCCAAGCCCCATCCAACCTGGCCTTGAACACTTCCAGGGATGGGGCATCCACAACCTCTCTGGGCAACCTGGTCCAGTGCCTCACCACCCTCACAGTGAAGAACTTCTTCCTTGCATCTAATCTAAATCTACCCTCTTTCAGTTTAAAGCCATTACCCCTTGTCCTATCACTACATGCCCTTGTAAAAAGTCCCTCTCCAGCTTTCTTGTAGGCCCCCTTTAGGTACTGGCTGGCTGCTCTAAGGTGTCCCCAAAGTCTTCTCTTCTCTAGGCTGAACAACCCCAAGCCTCTCAGCCTGTCTTCATAGGGGAGGTGTTCCAGCCCTCTGGTCATCTTCGTGGCCCTCCTCTAGACTCAATCCAACAGGCCCATGTCCTTCTTATGTTGGGGTCCCCAGAGCTGAACACAGTGCTCCAGGTGGGGTCTCATGGGAGCAGAGCAGAGGGGCAGAATCACCTCCCTCGACCTGCTGGTTACACTTCTTTTGCTGTGGCCCAGCATATAGTTGGTCTTCTGGGCTGCAAACACACATTGCCAGGTCATATTGAGCTTCCTGTCAACCAACAACCCCAAGTGCTTTTCCTCAGGGTGGCTCTCAATCCATTCTCTGCCCAGCCTGTATTTGTGCTTGGGATTGCCCCGACCCATAGGCAGGAACTTGCACTTGGCCTTGTTGAGCTTCATGAGGTTTGCACAGACCCACCTCTCAAGCCTGTCAAGGTCCCTCTGGATAGCATCCCTTCCCTCCAGCGTGTCCACCGCACCACACAGCTTGGTGTCATTGGCAAACTTGCTGAGGGTGCACTCAATCCCACTGTCCATGTCACCAACAAAGATGTTAAACAGCGCCAGTCCCCATACTGACCCCTGAGGTGCACCACTCGTCACTGGTCTCCACTCAGACATTGAGCTGTTGACCACAACTATAAGTGCGACCATCCAGCCAATTCCTTATCCACCAAGTGGTCCATCCATCAAACCCATGTCTCTTCAATTTAGAGACAAGGATGTCATGCGGGACAGTGTCAAATGCTTTGCACAAGTCCAGGTAGATGACGTCAGTTGCTCTTCCCTTATCCACCAACAGTGTAACTCCATTGTAAAAGGCCACCAAATTTGTCAGTCCTCAAAGCCAGCAGTGGGAGTTAGATATACAGGATAATTACATAATTTTTGCTTGTTTTACTGAGCACTGAACATCCTTACTGAAAATCCCCTTGAAACCAAGGATATTAATCTGTGGTTGTATTTATGTTTCAACATGAAGTCTCTCCACAGACAGTGGGATCAACTCTTTGCACAATAAGGAATTGTCAAAACAGGGATTGCCCAGTAGGAAAAGGAAAGTATGCACAAGTTAGAGGTTACATTGATTTTCATTCTGTTTCGGTGTAAAAATATCACAATCCTCATGTGGCTTTTTTACAGTGGTTTAATTTCAGACCAAGGAAAATAAAAAAAAGCGACTCAACTTTTGACCAAATACACATACATTGCATACACACACTATAGCCTAATTTGGTGTAAGGAAGCGAGAAGATTTTGACACCTTTTAGTGGGAGCATATGCTATATTTATCGTTAGCATTTCAGGGCCTTTTTTTATAGCCAGATAAGAATGAGGTGGCAGTAACATAAATGAGAATCAAATTCCATACCTGTCTGAACAAATTTCTTGCACTAATGGGTTGAATTACAGGAGATGATCTTGTTGCCATATGTGCATTTTGCTCCTCTTAACCATATGGCTTTATTGCTAAGCAAAATATTTCTAGATTTCTATTTTTTTCATGCTCAAGCTGGGACAAATGTCAGCATTTTGAAATTTTTCCCACATTAAGAATCGGGTTGGGGGGGGAATTGTATCAAAGCAGTTAAAATATTTCCTTTACATCTCAGACTTTTACAAAAGTTTATAGTATAATTAGTCTAGATTACAAAGCAATCAGTTATTTTGAGCTGGAAATAGAGATTTTTATACAGGAAAGGTTAGAACAGAATGATAATTCATCAGGATTTTGAAAAGTTTGAGTCTGAATGAATCAGCATATTTAGCAAATAAATACTGTTAAAGTTGAACATTTTTTTCCAGTCACTTCGAAATAAACATAATGCATGCTTTGTCATTTGAAGGGAAGGCAATAAGCTTTGTTATAGTGCAAGAGGTGACTTAGGGAAATGTGAAAGTGGGAGAGGGAAGGCAGACAGAGGTAGGTTTTGTAGAGAATGGGAGGTTTCAAATCAGGCATGGGATGGGACACAGGAAGAAGCAAAGAAAATGAGCCAATAAATGGGGAATGGCAAAGCACAGAACACAAAAGGTAAGGTGTTTTGGTAAGGACTGCAATTTCACCTGTGGCAAAAAGAGAAAATGTGACGTCCGCACTTTGTCATTAACCTAGCTATGACTTAAGCAAATTGCTGCCCTTATTTTGGCTTTGAGTCAAGAAGGGCTGATGAAACCCTATAGTCATGAGAGAACATACACGATACAAGAGCGTATCTCCTGGTTTAGTTTCAACCAAAAGGATCAGTTTCACACACCCTGAGACTACCCCATGATGCGAACCAAACTGGTAAGAGCCAAGGACAGATTTGCTTCAACAGCACACTCCTGAGCTGGAAAAAAAATGCTAATGTAACAAACCCATGGCTAGCTTTGTACAGAAGGATAGAACCAGTCAGAGCATCCTCCCTTTGAAATGACTTCCTAACTGGAGAGAGAAATGGTGGAGAGTTATATGGATGAGTGACAGTCTTAGCATTTTCCCACCAATGTCCAGCTCACATTACAATAAGAAAATGTAAGTGATCCTTCATCTTTCCCTTGATCACAGGCATGAAAGATCAAGACCACTGATAACCTGGAGAGTGAGGACAAGAAAAAAAAAAATGGGGGAACTATCTCCACCACATTGCAAGGCAGAGATGCTGGTTCTCTGCCACATTTGGGGGCAGAATGCAGCAAGCGGTCCTGCCCTCCAGTGCTCATGGATAGGAATCACGTTCCCCAGCTACATGACCCAACACTGTGAAAGCTTTTCCCAGCCACATATTCCAAAACATGGTGATTCCATGTTAAGAAAGAAGACACCTGGGACATTCACCTTTCCACAGCTAAAGGGGCAGAGAGACCCTACTCCTGTTTTAGCAAAAGCCTTCCCATTCCTGAAGGGTCCTTAGAAAGAGACACCTCATCCTGTTTAAACCTACAACACTGATCTAAAAGCAGACACATTCTCTGTGAGTATTAGTAAGACTAAAGATATGGGCAATTATTGCATATTTCATAATCATTTTAGGTTTTAAGAACTCAGTTAATGCAAAGTTAATGCATGTTTTCCCTGATATTTTTAAAGGTCATCCATCCTTTTCTTTAAAAGATCAAAAGCATGAACTAATATCATAGTAAATGTTCAAGCCTGCAAAGTGTCCCTCCTCTGTGACATGACTTAGGTGTTTATTCCTTTCCTTGCTTTGATCTTTTTCCAGTAGCATGCAGGCACTATAACCTTTAAGTTTGAATTGAACTTGCAAACCCCTAATGCCTGAGCAGATTCAAAACTGAAAAAAAGTAGTCTTTTCCATTCATTGCTAGTAGGAATAGAGGAGTCTTCCACACCTTATGCTGTCAGCATGGAGGAAGATGTCCATGATTATTTAATTTAAAGACGAGCTTTTCTACAGCTGCTGCTAAAGCTAAATTTTAGCCAGTTTCACCATGCAGCTGCCCTCACAGAAAGCTACTGTGTTCAGGACCAACAGTTCTTGTCAGTATTTGTCTGGGAACAGAAATATTAGATAAATCCTTCAATGGCAAACAGGAATCAACCCTCTTTTTCTGCCTAGCATGGTGGGAAATGTGCTCAGGAAGCATCTTTAAAGAAAAAAAAAAAAGACCTTTGTCCTCCAAAACCATAAGCTAAGAATTTAGGGGAGAAATTAAAAGATGTTTCTGGGAGGTAGGAGCTGATGCAATTTGGCCATTACTACCTCTGCTGGATTTTGGAGCATCATTATCTCTAGTGACGCTCTTGTGTCAGTCAGCTACCACTTGCAATGGTGGTGTTCACTAAATGGACCACTGGTCTCCTTCTAGACCAATTCTTTGTCTCACATTGGCCATTTGCTCACTGCAGACCTACACCATGGTTCGTTAAAGCCAAAGGCTCTCACAGTGCAACACTTCGGCTCCATGAGAGGTATGAAGTTGTTGAGGCAGGAAGAAGGGGAATTACCCAAGGGATATTTAGAAGACCCCAGGGCTATAAGGTACCCAGCTCCCATGGATATGGGAGTTTATGAGGCCCTGCACCGGCATTTCCAAATCAAACTGGACAAAACCCCTTAATATTAGACATTTTTTGTAGGCAGTTGCATTTCTCTGTGGGGATGGACTAAGACATTTTTCATCCTTGCTTGGGATGGGCAGTTACTGAATGGTGACAACCTGAATGACAACCTGCTCAAGTCATACTTTTAGTATGTGCTCAAGCAAGTTGCTGGGTATACATACATACCAGCACTTTCTCCTTCAATTTAGAAGTATGACTTTACTTATGGTTCTGTGCAAAGACAGTGACTCATTACCTAAGTTTTTATTTATTATGTGGGTAGAAGGTTAGGAACTACGTATCATCTTTTATTATCATACGTACAGATTTAGTTATTTAAGAGCAAAATAATGAGCCATTAAAAAAACAGCTGTCTGGGGGACTGAAGTGAGCAATAAATCTATATCTGATAAATTTAGCTTTCTTTTTCATAATTCTACCCATTATTAAAATCTCTTTTAGAGTCTATGAATTGACTTGAAGCAGAGCTCTGTGGATATCTGATACACTCTCTCCAAGGGAATTTGGAGATTGCAGCATGTTCTGAAAGAGCAATGAACTTACTGCCCCTTTCCATGTTGTCAACAGGAACTGCTGCCCTAGAGAGATAGCAGCCAAATCTCAGTAAGAAAAAAAGATTGAGAGCTGCTGTTTTGTTCTGGGATGGTTAATTTGAGTTTTTTAGTCAGTCACCTTTTTGTAGGGATGGGCTCTGCTTCTAGCCAAATTTTGCAGGCAAACTTGAAAACCAGTATTTTATTTTCTGCATGTATGTTTGTGTATTTCAAATTCACTTCCCATTAAATTTGTACATGTAATGCCAGACAAAAAGGACACCCCAGACTGCAATAAATTGATTTCTTAAAATGTGATCGCATCAGTATGCAGGAATTGGCTTTGGCACACTTCTTTTGCTTTTTACTTTGTTTCCATCTGTTATATTTTGGGGTTGTACTATTCGTACATCTCTTATTTAAGAAATAATAATTTTTAAAATGTTACCCAGCAAAAGGCACTGGCATATGCAGAATTTGCCCAGAAACAATCCTACCAGAAGTGACTGATAACCACAAATTGTTTTTCTGACTCCGCAATATCATGAAATAAACAGCAGTCCTCTTCTTGCTCAGGCAGCCAATGCGCTGCACTAAAGCTAAAATCTTACTTGAGGTTTCGTTATCAGAAAGGAGGAAACTTTGATTCTCTAAGTCAGGAGTAGATGAGTGCACATCATAGCAATGTTATGACCATTTAATCGTTTTTCCATAAGAAAAGATTAAAATGCCTTAGTTATGCTAGATTAAATGCTCATTCGATAATTGCAATGGACAGTATGCTTTCAGAGTAGGAGAATTAAATTAAAAGAAAGACAACTACAGAAAATGTACTAGTGGTAGAATTAGACAATGTTTCATCAGTCCCTGATGTCTCTACAGTAATGAACCTGTCAAAAGATAATAATATTTTAGTGAAAGGTGTGATTGGATAAGTCACGTTATTTATTAACTGTTACCCTAAAATATCACTTTTGTCTTATTATTAAAGAATGGTTAGAGGGCAGCAGGGATGCCTGACATAAAGCATTAAAATATGGATTATGGCTATAACAGGCCGTGGAGTGTATATGCTATGCTGTAAACTCTGTAGCATAACTTGCTAATACCCAATGACTAGGAGCATTCAAGAAACCATAAACCAGCAGACGTTGTGCAAGTTCTTTGGATTGATTCCGTAATTCAGTAGTGTATTTAGCCAGCTCCCTGGAGCTATGTTTGTCAAAACATCTTAACCATCCAGTGTCTACATCCGTAGCTTCTAAACTTGATATTCAAAGCTTTGCAATTAAATACTTTCTTTTTTTTTTTTTTATGATGGTGGTAATGGTAGTAGGGAGGGGTGTGTTATGGGAAAAGGAACTATACAGCAGCAAACACCAGCAAAACATTGGTCAAAGATCACAGCAAGCTCTCTGGTGTTCCCATAGCACATGCTTTTTATCGTGAGCCCAGACTAGGTCATCTAGCTGCATGGTAAAGAAGGGATCTTTAAAAGTCCACTACACAAGATAATGAAGAGGGAGGAAATAAGCAGTGGCACTACAGATGCGAGCAAAAGAGCTATTATAAGAAGGGAAGGATGTGGCTACTATAATGAGGAGACTATATCAAAACCACAGATAGTATGTACCCAGAAAGGGTCACTCAAAACATTACTTCTTTTTTTTTTGTAAAAGCAGCAGAAGTGAAAAATCAGGAATCCAGAATTCTCAAGCAATGCCTGACATTTTTACAGAAAAAAGCAAGGCACAAATAATTCTGTATTTATTTTATTTTTTTCTATCTGTATTTTCTCAGCTCAAGATCAGCAATTACAAGCAGGATTCTGCCAAATCATACTGCCCTGTAGCAGTAGCTGCTTACTCAGGATATTCTGTCTTTCCTGTGGCTGTTAGATCATATCACACTGATAAAATGCAAGATATGGAGCTGTATACAGTAGAAGCTTTTAAACAGCAAACTGTACCACCTTTAACTAACTACACAAGATTGCCTAAAACTGTGCCTGAACTTCATTCTCAAGCAAAATGTATCTTGCATTTCCAGAAATTGTTTTAAGAGAAGATGAAAAGTTATCAATCATACCAAGAAAAAGCTAACCTTGTGGAAGGAGGAAAAACTATTTAAAGTGAACCCATTCATTGACAAAAAATGCAATTACTCCTCTTAGATGCAACTTGATCCAAAGTGCTGAGTGCGGGTTTACAATCCCTCATGTTTCTTGAAATACAAAACCCTCAATAAGTCAAGGGCGCCAGCAAGTTGTTGACTTTTTCCATCGCTGGCAGGAGAACTTCTGTTAAATGCATTAATTCAGGGAATAACAGCGCAACACTGGACAACACTGAACTGGCAAAGTCCCACAAGTACACCTAAACTTTCAAGCCTCATATGAAAGGCTGCTCGTGGACAAATCAAGGTTTTTATAGTAGGAAACAGAAAACATGCATGACACACTGGGACAGATACCAGGAGTGTGCACATCTCCTGAACTTCATCAGTATCACTGCATCCGTGCACACCCTCTTACCAGCCTGCAGATGGGACATTTGGGGCTGTCTGAGACACACAACACACACACACACGTGGAAAGACAAAATCCCACTGAGTACCTATTTACCTATGTAATTCTCATGCTTTACTCTTATTATTGAGTAAATTCCACCAGCTTTTTTAAAATGAAATAATGTTTTCAAAACCAAAGCAGATGCTAAGTTACTGAGAAAACTCAAACCCTGGAGTTGAGGCTACACTCCTCTTTGGTTAAGTATACAAATCTTCTTTCATTTTCCTTTCTGTGAAAAACTGAAATCCTGAAAGGCTTCCTGACCTGGTTCACATTTATGAAATTATAGCTGAATCAGTATTGTGGCACCACATTTCTGCCATACTGAGAATGATCACAAAGACCTATTTTCATGGCAACCCAAGGCTCATCGGTGCTGGAGAAATGATGTCAAATATTTTTTACTGTTTGACTCTTCTAAGGATGATTAGTACCAACCTAATATGCAAGTGGGAGTATCAGAGATATGCAGATTATACAGATTTAAGCCCTAACAGAGGATTATATGAAAGCACCTATTATCACAGAATTTGCCATTGACACAACGTTACTGAGATAACATGGCGGTAGCAACCAAGGACACCACACCTACCATGATACCCAGTTTCATATGAGGGGAGGACAATGGACATAAAGCAAAGCAAATTTGTGATTTACTACTGCAAAGCTGAATGAACTGTTGCCTAGAACAAACACATGCAAAAAATACAAAGGCAGTCAACATATCCTCTTGATTTGGAGACCTCCCCAAATACAAACCACTCCCCACAGGAGTTGAAGAGGGGGTTTCTGAGGTGGTTTGAGGAAGGGCTGTTAAACAGCGCATTTGCACCTTTATGGCCGGCAATTAGACAGTGTAAATACCTATCTAATACCTGCACACATACCTCTACACACTTACAGGAATACTCTTGCCCCAAGGAAGTTTTGGACCACATGGTACCCTTTGGAAACAGCTGCTTTAATGGGGCAGAAGATAAACCACAGCTCAGGTTTCTAGAAAAGCATGTAGCCAAAAAAAAAAAAAAAGGCAGAGAAAAGATTTGTTTTCAGATCACAATAGATGGATACTATTTGTAAAGTGGCAAAGCAAGAGTTAATCTAATTCCCTAAAGCTCCTTATAAAATGACAGTTCTTAAAAGGGCTGTACCTACACTTATAGCTAACGATGCAAGATGCAAGGAAGTGGAGAATCAGGCCCACTTGACTCTAATCCTACTGAGTAAAATATATATTTATACATTAATCAGAGTGTGCACAGAAATACCTATATAACAATACATAAGGAAATGAACGGATTAAAGTACAGAAAACTCCAGATGCTGGAAAAGATTTTGCGTCCTTATTTTTAGCAGTCAGCATCAGCAAGATTGTCTTTCAAAGGAAGGAGAGAAACTGACTTCACAAAGACACTTGCGTTTCAGGTCAGCGGTACTTAGGGAGTATTTCTGTTCCCAGATGGCTTCCTGAGTATATTTATAAGATGCAAAAAAAGGACCTGCGAGTATTTCCACACTCACTGCATTTTAATCTGGACAAGGGATTAAAGGGAGGTGCTTCCCATTGCTTGCATAACAGTCGCTAACCCGCTTCACATGCCGATGCCTGTCTGAACAATTTCCACGCCAAAAGGACAGAAGACACATGGCCCCTGAAGCCCCACCAGCAGAGCCACAGAAAACCAAAGGATGTACATGCACATCAGCACCAAAGATCAGATACAAGTTATTGCCGGTCTCTGTTATTTAATCCTGAAATTCTTTGCACAAACAACAACAATGTACAGTGATCTGATAAACAGTACCGCTTTTTTTTTTTTTTTCTTTCAAGGTCAGTTCCAAGAAACCCTTGCTAGAATCAGCTAATTAATTTTTGGCCTCTTTAACTACAGGGTATTTGAAGCCACATGTTATGAATCATTTTCAGTTGAGATATTAAAATCAGATTACAAGAGAAAAGCCTTGTAAATATTTGCCTTCAAATGAGGCTAAGAATAAATATATATTCAGTAATTCATCCATATTTAGCAGATATTAAAGAGACAAAGCATAGCTTTAAATTCACTTATCATTTTATACAAAGAGGGGAAATATGAAACTTGGCTTGATTAGCTTGTTTCTTCCTATGCTTTGTAATACCTTATTAAAATTTGAACTTTGAAATTGATATTATCAGTCAAATAATGTCAGCAGAAATATTTAATCTGTGGTTAGCGCTTTATTAATAGAACTTTTATTTGAAGTGTTTTATGTCCAAAGAAAAAAAAAATAATAAAAAAGAAAGCCTGAAATGGATTTGGAAGGTTGATTTGACTTCACTGATTCCATTTCGAAACTCTACATATCTTGCTAGTAAAGAAAACTCAAGAAAACTCTCTAAATCTAGCTTCCCACACACACACTTCAGACTTAGAAGACTACTGTGCTCTCACTGGGGAAACAGCTCCTTTTTGACTGGGAGGTATTCAGGTCTCCATGCGACGCAAGATTCAACTGGCCTACCACACTAGGCAGACAAAGACCGTTGTGTTCACTGGGAAAGACTCATAAAAGGTGTTTTCTCTTTTCCTCCCCTACTGATAACATTTTAACCATTAAAGAATGACCATACAGTATAGAAGTGAAACAGGGAAATCATTGCTTCTTGCCTGTTTTTGACAAACGAGTAGTGTTAACTGATGAAACAAATTTGTAGACCTCTGGTAGGCCAAACCCCAAAATTAAATATAATTATTCTGATGAAAATGAGGATGACATTGCAGAGCCTCCAAGGGTGACATTAGAAATAAAAATCACTTCAGCATTTCACTTATAGAGGAGCTGCATTTATGGAAATCTGAGTGACTGTCATTCATAGTATTCCATTTTGTGCTATAGTAATGTCATTGGAAATAGATTTCAGTTTCCATGTAAAATATCTTTTCATCTCCACTGACACATGCACCAAATACTGCAGAATGCACCTTATAAAGAAATATATATGAGAGAGGATCATGAAGTCTTACAGTGCGTTCTTGTTTTTCCAGTAAATAGTCTAGTTGTCAGCCCTGTCAGTTATGAATTTGCAAGGGTAGGATTTATCTTGAAAATAGCTGAAGAAGAAAGAGAGAGGAAAGGGAGAAGGAGAGGGAGAGGGAGAGGGGATTTTGTTGATTTCACAGGGAATCTGATTTCAAAACTGTTCTATGGTCTTAAACTATTCTTAAAAAATACAATGCCTCTCTTCATTACTTTGTTACCACCAAAATATTCCTTATGTAAGGACAAAATAGAAGACCTTTGCGTGTAGTCAAAAAATCCACTAATGTTTCTTTTTTTCACACATATAGAAGTCTGAATATTTGATTCAAGCAAAAATTACAGGTCACAACTCTTAGGAAGAAAGAGGAAAAAGATAATGCTCACCACTTCAGCACAGTTTTAGTCAAGCCAAAACCAGTACAAAGCCTAAAACCAAAACATACCTGCAAAGATCTGACCATCCTTTTTTAAAATTAAAACAAACCAAAAAGACTTTCAGGTCTCTACGTCCCTCCCGATTTGCAAATGCCTGGCTTTGATAATATTCCATGTTACTGGTAGAGGTTATGGCATTATCCACTGTGAGCAGTTCATGAAGACAGGCACTAAAAAGAGGACTTTGAATTCTCTACTTGATGTTTTCTTTCAGAATGAAATTTATGAAATGTGTTAGAAATCAATCTATAGTAGCAGGGCGAAACACATTGTTTCACTCCTGAAACTAAAACCACAACTGAAGTTTCCATACACAGCAAAGGGGGCTAAATAAATTGCTTTCCCAGGACTACAGAAGTAAGGATGAGAAGGGGGATGAAAGGACCTTATGACAAGCATGAAGTATTAAAAGACATCTGATAAAATCACCAAAGTTTGTAACAGGGGAGTTTTTACTCTGTTGCTGGTGCTGTTTTGCAATCAGTTTGCAGGAAAACAAAACCTTTGTGTCTAATGCTCTCCCTGGTGATGCTCCTTTTGCCCCCCAGCCCCATCCACAGGTGCCTGCTGGGTGCAGTCCAAGGTGGGAGGACCACATGCCATCTGTGGCATCCCTCGGGAGGCCCCAGAAAATCATTGTAGAAATTCACTTGCATTTTTATTTCAGGCAGCATTAACTTTTATTCCCCTTCCTAACCTCCCCACTCAGCGACAAAGTCTTTATTCAGGTACGGATAAGAATAATAACAACTAAAACCAAGGAAAACACAGTTTCTGCTTACCAAACACTGATCAAGGGGAGAAGCTTTGGGTAAAACTGTCCTTCAATTTACAGAGACAGCTTTTCATGCCAAACAGGAAAAAAATAGAAAATTCAGAAAGGAAGGTTTCTGCTTCATGCTCCTACACCTCAGTCTTGTTTCCTTTTGGTTTGGGGAAATTTTTTTGTAGCAATAAGCATTGCTTGGTGTATATAGATGCTACTACTTGTAGCATTCAGCATCCAGGATAGAAGATTTTACTTTGTTGTGACAATGTTAGTACTCACACTTTCTTAGTAGACCTTAACCATGTGACATCACTGGTATACTAAAGCAAGCTTTTAAATTTTAGTACTTTTATAACTAAAAAAAAGGTTACCACATTTGAGATTGGTCACAACAATGAAGAAAAGGACTGACAGCTGTGACATGAGACCAACTTTTTCAAAAAGCATCCATTAGTAATTAATGTAGTCTAAATATTTAGATATTATTTGGTTTAATTCATTTCCAAATGCCAAAGAGCTACTAAACAAATGTAGCGGTGTACTCCCCCCGGGCCCAACCTGACCCGTATTTCCCATAGCCCTGCTCAAGTGATAACCACCAGTGGTGGTCCTAATGGATGTGTCTGGTTGTGATGGCTGCATCCAGCTCAAAGTGGATTCGGGGAAGACAGATAACAACACAATAGCCAAGGGCTAATCTGAGCAATGCACCCACCTGATGATGGTCAGTGTCCAACTCAAGCTAAGTTTGGAAGAAGCTAATATCTGTAGTCGGTATGCAAATATGACTATGAGTCAATTATCTTACTCCATAACTAGTGGAGAGCCCAGGGCCCGCTGAGCTCTCCTGCACAGCAGCGGGAATCTCCCCTTGAGTAGGGTTGCCTCTCAGGGTTACTCCTTGAAGTTGAGAGATTCCTTGCCGCAACAGATTCTCAGTAAGGGATTAATAGCATGCTAAACTTTGAAATCGTAGCTAAGTGATATAAAGGATTGATTGCACATATATAATCCTTTAGACATGAACAGTTGACCAAGTCTGGGACTAGGAGTGGATCCAGCTGCATCTAGACTGCTCTCTGAGAAGGAGTTTAGAATGCAAGGGGGTCCTTTCTGAACCTCCTGACTCAGTGGGAGGGTCTCCCTGACAGTTTTGTCTGACCCTGTCCTCTATGCAGTAAATATCAAGTGAACCTTACTATCAAATCTTGTTAAACCACTGCTGCATTTACTATCAAACTTTGTTAAATTGCTGGTTTATATCAATAAGCATATTGCTACTTCTCTCTTATGAGTGAAGTGTGTCACTCCATCCACGACAGCAAAGTATTCCTGTTTATCTTAATGTTCACCATTTTGTCTTTATTGTAGGAGAATTTAAAAATAGCAGTGACATTAAATGGGAGTTTGTCAGAAGGAACCAAGGGATTGGGATCCCAGGTGTTGGTGGTCTGCAGAGGAAGTTCTACCCCAAAGAGCAGCAGGAGCTTTTCAGAGTCCTGCCTCAAATTAGCAATAGTATCAAAGGCAAGCGTTGCGTGATTATATCAGCACTTCTTGTATTTTCTCCCCAGCACCCTAGTATGCTGTATTAATTCAACTCTTCCCTTGGGATGGAGGCATAAAATAGCATGAAAAGATGCAAAATAGGATGCTACTGTTTTTTGCAAGGGGGGGCTTATTTGTGACGTTTTCTATAGCACTGCAATCTCCTTAAGAACCAGAGGGCACAGTTAGTTTAACAGGATTTGTATGTGACAACGGCTCCAGTACGCACCCTTTGGGCAAGTCCATGGGACATAGCAACCAGTTGGGAATATCAAGCTGAAGCGTGCGTAGGCATCTCCCCTGAAAAGTAGCTGTGGTCAGAATATTCGGGCTGGTTGAAAATCGTTTCCCGCTGGCAGAGGAGCAGCAGCCCGGTCACGGCCCTAACCTGAGAGTCACCTCCCTGAGCTGGAGCTGGCACACAGAGGACACGATGGGAACTGGAGGTTCGGAAAGGTGTGAGGAGCGGCAGGGAAAACTGAATTATGAAGGAGAGAGGCGGCTGCTCGGGAAGGGAGGGAGGAAGGCGACGGCTCACCGGGCTGAGCCTTCTGGGCTGCTGAGGAGGAGCAGAGGAGGCTGCGTGCGCGCTCTTCCAGTAGGTATGCCAAGCGTATGATTGCCGCTGATGGGGAAAGAGTTTCGGCAAACAAGTGCATTCTTTGTCATGCAAAGGAGATGTTTCATTAGGAACCGGTTGAGGAGTGTTACTCCGGCTCCGTGGATGCGTGAAAAGAGAGAGGCGGCATCCTGACCCATATGGCATGACCCAGCTGTCGAGGCACCACGGCTGCATGGGCCAGAAAGCTGGTTTTCTGAAAGCATCGCACAGAGTCAGCTTCCAGGCTTTTAGATTTAAACCCTTGAATTTAAGTGCGTGGCAACTCCCAGAAGGGGTATAGATCCCACAGTTGCTCAGTGTGCAAGCACAGATACAACCTCAGCATTTAAAACAATATCTGAAATACATTTAAGTGAGAAAGTAGCAAAGTCACTCACTTCAGTATATGGCTTAGACAAAAAAATACAGACTGGCTGGCATCCTTTTGGCTTATAATACCACCTACATGGCCGCACTGTGAATCTTGCCCTGACGAAACCCTGTAATGCTCGGGTTGCAAATGTTGTCGAGAAATCTTTAACCTCCCCGAGGGGACTCTTTTTTAACCAGTTAAAAAAATTTCTATGCAACATCAGTTCTGCAGTTTTCCCCTTTAATGAGTAAAACCAAAGCGCGGGGCCCAACTTTTCTGCCACTCTCCTACCATACGAAAACAATGCTGGCGTGTGCTTCGTGCTGCCTTCCCCCATCACCCAGTGGGTGAATTTTGTAGCCTGCCTTGTTAGTGGCACAGCAGGCCGCCAAAAGGAAACCGAGTTGTTTGTATGAGATGAGATGTTGGGCTGCCAACTGTTATAAATCTTGTGCTACTTACAGCTTCGGCTTTTCTTCAAGCCTACTCCACCCCCTGCTGTGGTTTCGACTGTTGGAGCAACATTAGGAGGCACAACTGAAAGCAGTAATATTGGCATTTCTGGGGAAAATAAGAGAAAATGCGAAGAAGTGGCTAGACACAAATGTTTCATTGTAAGAACTGTATGTATAAGACCTGTAGCTGCAGAGATTTGGGCCCTGTGATGGTGGAAAGGGGATTTGCCCCCTGCAATATTTACCTGTAGCTGTACACATTGCCACCAGCTTGTTTTGTTGTAAGTGTAACTGCTTGTAACCTCACACGTGCTTCCCCACTGTCATATCATATTAAATGAGCTATAATTGTAGTCTATTAGAGTGCAATAACCTAAAAGTGATAGTGCATGACAGCACCTGTCAACACGTCATGGAGGATTGTATGGAAAGCTGAATTATACCCATTTTATACCACATTAATGAGGCAGCTCATTCTTATCCAGTCATAAATAAACAGGTTTCAGTTTCTTTATACACCATGAGAAGCTTTTTTTTTTTTCTTTGGCACAGAGACCCACAGAAGTCATGATAAGGTGATCTATTGACTGAAAAGGAGTATCAGAGTGTGGTCATTAACGATAGTGATGATGTTATTTTTATCATTATTAATTGCTCTATGAATACATCTTGGTGTGGCTGTTTCTTTCCATTTTTCTGGAGAAGAAAATAGAGAAACATAAAGAAAAACAAGATTGGTTGTCCCTAATAAAGTTTTATTATAAAATAAACGGATTGTCTGATTGCTTCAGCAGCACCCACAGGACAGACTGATACAGGCAGAAACCTGCTCCCCTTAAGATCAATGGCTGTGCTGGGGCCTGGTTCTCCTTCATAAACTCTTTAAGTCAGGTTTGAAATGGGAATGGAAAAAGAAAAAAGGGAAATGACAGTAGGGAGAGGAAAGACAGAGAGTGAGAGGCTTTCAGGCAAATCAAAAGAAAAGCAAACGTATCAAAGTGCATGTATAGTGCCCATTATTTTCCGTAACCTAACCGGATCAAGGTGTCTTCATTTTGAATAGCTGCTTAGGCTTCAGAGCCATAAATAACTGCCTGTACTCTTGTGCTGAGTCCACGTGAGGAGAGGTCGATACAGTCCCCTGCAAGCGAAGATCTCTCCTCCCCGACCCAGGCAGAGGCCCAGTGCACCAAATACACCAGGTCGGTGACGCTGAGAGATGGATGTGGGAAGGGTGGTCATATCAGACAATTTCTTTCCCTTTCTTGCTTGAAGTTACTCAGCTAATGCAAGAAAATTAACCCATTCAGGAATTTTTAAGTGTATATAAAGCATGACGTGCAGAAATAAAGCACGCTTCTTAAGGGAGAGGACCGATAAAGAGTAGATGGTATTTGTAAGAGAGGAAATATTTTCAATATAAGGAAAATTAAGGGGTTGGGAGGAAGGAACCAGCTACTAACAAAAAACAATCACTAAATCCTGTTCCTCTGCCAGGCACCTCCCGCAGGGCCCACACGATGGGTGTCTTTCGGGATCCTGGGAAATAGCCTCTGCTCCTTCTTTGATCTTCGAACTGTTGCAGCAAGAAGAGCGAGCTTGAAAGCAGAGCTCACAGGATGCACGCCAGCTTTTCCCTGGTGAGTGAAAATGAGAGATCCAGCCTTGGGAGCTGACACCCGGGCAGCCAGCATGACCATAAACCCATCTCACCCACCCTGGGACCCCCAAGTGGCCCTCTGCACCCACGGTCACCACCAGCTTGCTGCAGGAATGATGACTCTGTAACTCCAGTGCAAACCCGTGACACCTATCTGAATACTCTGACACCACACATTATTTTATCCTGGTTTATTTCTCAGGACTGGTAATTAGTAATTTTACCAGTAGCAGTTTGGATGGACTGCTTAAGAATACCTACTTTCTTCATTTGTCAAACCTTATTTACATATTACCTTAAAAAAAAAAAACCTACAGATCACTTCACTTGAATATTTTCTCTGTAACCTTAGCTTTATAACAGAGGAATGGGTTTAGAATTATATCCTTTGTCTCCAACAGAAGTGAGTTAAAAATCCCTATTTAAAAATCAAATCACCACTTCCCTCAGAAGTTGTTTGCAACCTTTCTTCCAACAAATGCACTATCCTGTGAAAGCAAGGTAGAAGGACAGAGGGGACCAGTGTCATTAGGTACTAGGCCAACAGATCAGGTCAAAATTGTTCCTGACTTTGGCTTGATTTGGCTAATAATTTTGACTGAAAAAAAGATTATTTCAAAAAGGAGAAATTATTTTCATATTTTCACAATATTTCAACCTTTCGTTCAAAAGTTATTAGTTCTAAACTTCTCTAAATTAAAAATGCACTTAACGGGCATTTCAATTCCCCCAACTAAATGAACCATTAACATTGACTTCAACCCCAAATCACTTTTTTTTTTACTTTTTTTTTCATTTTGCCAAGAAAGCCAATAAAATTTTATGTTTCAGGTCAATCCAAAATGAATGTTTTTTTTTCTTCAGTTTGACCAGTGAACTGAAAAATCAATTATTCACACAACTCCACTTTAAAATGGCTTGGAACTGTCTAATTGTGCATGTAGGCAGTTACTTACTGTGTGATCTTATTACTACTCTCCTAATTCTTGCTCTTTCCCCTCCTAACTGTTGTGTTTTGTTCTAAGTCAAACCGTAGACTGTTACAGGCAGACACTTTCCCTTCCCGTGCATCTGAAATGTGTGTGTAGAACAATTATCCCTATCCCAGTGGTATATAAGTAGCACAGGGCTGTGTCCATCACACATCCATCAGCCCTCCCTAACACCTAGATGCCTTCCTCGTCACTGCAAGTGACATTCCCAGCGTGCAGGATTCACGGCCTTCTATTTTCTCCTGAAAGTAATAATTTAGTTTTATGGACTAATCATTTAACCTTTTGTATTGGGCCGGTCCACTCCCATTTGAACTGGAAGCCAACTCAAGGAAGGAAACACAACAGCAACCTTACAAATCTCCATAGCAGAGGGAGAGCTGAGTGTTTGATTTCAAAACTGGAAAGCAGATGAAAGAAGCAGCAAATGACAGAGAAGGTTGGAAGAGTCTCATTTCTGCCTGCTCGCCAATGCTGGCAAAGGAAGAATGGATAAATGAATGAATGGCTCTTGGTGTACATATAATTACCAGATCATTCAAATACATCTTTATCTTTCACTGTCTCTTCCAGGTTTTTTTGTTGTTCCGTTTGTTTGTTGTTTCTTTCTTTTTAAAAGAAAGAAATGCAGTACTGTTTTCTGGCCTCTACTTAGACTGGTCTGAGATTATTTCAGTGGACTTACAGCTCATTTATGGTGCGGTAGCAAAGTTTTCTTTGCAACCCACGAATAACACTTTAACTAAGATGAGATGCGCTGTAAAAATGTTTGATTCCTCCCCAAAACCAAATGGATATTTCACCTTGACCCAGACAAATGGCAGATGCTGCCAAAAGCTTACTGTAGCAAGCAGACGGAGGAGAAAGCAAGGTTGCATACATACAGTAGCCCCCAGATTACTCCCAATCATTTGTAACTAACTCCTGTGTTGTTTTGGTTTTTCTTTAATGATGTTTAGTGTCCCTATAAAGTTTTACTGCGTCCGTCTTCACCTCATAACTAATAATGCAGTTGTAGTTGCAGTTGGAACAAACCTGCCTTCAAACAACATAATACACAGCCTGAAAAAACATGTTTCTCTCTGAAAGGGGACTCAGTGGCAGCTTATAGAACAAGTCCCTTTCTATTTGTAAAGCATTTCCCATACATCTTCTGTACATATAAGTCATAGTTCTCTGCCTCCGTGCATGACCGACGCTGACCCGGAATCCCTGCGTTTTAGACTACTGTGTACTGTTTCAGTGCACTGAAGGAACACTGGTGGGGACGACCATTGGTGTGAAGCTTCCACAGAAATCCTGATGCTAGCCTAGAGAAGAGACCTTTCTTATCCTGTCCCCTGCCCTCCACACCGTTATTTTCCAACAGCGAAGAACTACGATTGTAGATCTTCTTTGGGGTCCTAGTTTAGAAGGTAAGAGATGGCAAAGTTAGCCAAAGAAACACCATCACAAGCACAGACCCCAAGACTAGCCGAGGCATCCATTCAAAAGAAAACTTCACATTTTTGATGCCACTCATGGCCTTCACAACCCCAGGTGCAGGCCACGGTCCCGCACGGAGCCTGTGAGAAAGAATCAGCACCCAAGACCAGGACCACAAGGGGCAACTCTGAAAGCAACATCCTGCATCACTAGCCGAAAACTATGCACCATTTTGTATGTAGGCAACATACTATGGAATAAATTGTACCTACTTAATTAACTGTACTTTGCAGTTCTATATTATTAGCTGCTGAGGGCAACTGGCGGCTTGGCACTGTAGGCAGCGTGGATTACACACGCAGCCTGAACCTGCTAATTGAGTATGAGCAAGTGTATGCAGCTCGGCTGGCTGATGTCCCAGACCCTCCCGCACTGCTAGCAAAATGTCTCGGGGTCTTCTGCTAGACACCCGGTGCAACTACGTAGGTCAAAGTAGCATCACCTCTGTAACCCAACTTGCAGAGCACTTGCTCACTGCGTGATACTAAATTCAAGCCCTGATTTGCAAGGGCCGTGCTGGGTATGGAAGGAGGCTTTATTCTCCTCGGCTGCATTTCTAAATGAATTTTTATCTGACACCCGAGTACCACCCACATTTGCCAGCTGACAACCTGCTTCAGGCTCTGCTCCTGGTTTTGTAAATTCCATGGAGACCCCGGGGACAGCCGAAGTGCAACAGTAAAGAGATCTGGGGGCTTGGCTTTGGGTTTTGGTGGCGGTTTTTGCTACTCCTTCTCTATGCCAGCGGAGTTTAGAAAGATCAGTACAAATGATACAGACTTGTGTAACGCTTGACATCAATTTCAGCAACATCTGAGCTCTCTACAAAAGAAGTTTGCAGTTTAATTAGAATGGCTTACATCCAGCAAATGTGTTCAGAATAAACAAAAATTAGAGCATAGGGATGATTTTTTTTTTTCCTAACAGTAGCTCAAATAGGGAGAGGGGAAAATTTAATTAAACCCACACAGTCCGAGTTTGTTTTAGAAACACACTGCCAGGGCAGCTGCTTGTGGTTGGAGGCCAAGGGGAGACCCCGCAGGCTAAGTTAGATGAGGTGCATCTTGTCCAAGATGCTAGTGGGAAAAAGGAGGGACCGATATGAGGCCTTTGCCTAGAACCCTTCTTTTTGTGGTCCCAACGCTGCATAAAGTATGGCAAAGGATATGTGAAGCCTGATAGTCTTCATAGATGATTTCCCATCTTTGGAACTCCTCTTCTTGCTGCAAGTGTCATGGGTAAATCACATTAGCTTTGATCCGAGCCTTTCCCAGCACCCCATAAAACGCAACTTTGCACACCAGGACACAAACACCACCAATAAAAGGGGTGCACTTCAGGGCCGGATTTTATGGATCCATCTGCCAAGCATTTCTTCACAAGAGGAGAAACACATAATGAGTCTAAGCAGGTGCCAGGTCTCACCAAACCGTTCGTTGCCAGCAAAACATCAAGCCATCTCCATGACTGCCTGACCCAGCTTCTACACTTTGGAGAGGAATCTGAAGGAATTACTGCGGCACTGACTCTGAGGGAGCACTTCAGGGAACACAGCACGGCAGGAGATGATGCTGAGGGTACTGAAGCGCTTTCCCTGTTCACCCTTCACCAATCATGGTCCTCACCTGCAGGGTTATCTGAGTCCCTCCCAGGCTGAAGGAGAGGGAAAGACGTACACCCGATTCGTAATCGGTCAAGGAGATGTCGCATTCCGCCTTCCTGATCTCTGAGAATGGCAGAGTGGAAGAACAGGCATTGCCACTGCATGAAACTGGGAAGCGGCATGCAGAAAGCATAAGGGCACTGCTCAAGGACATGGCTAAGTAATGGGACCCCACGGTCATAGAGTGATGGAGTTATTTTAGTTGGTCATCTGGTCTGACGACCTTCTCAAGACTGGGCTAGCTTTGACATCAGTAAATCAGACCTACTGTAGTGAGGGGGTTCAATCAGTCATGAAGGACAGCGTGCTTTCTAGAGCCCTGGCAATACCATCGCACTCCCTCAGTCCTCTGGAAAATCAGAAGTTGTGAGTCCCTGATGAGAAACTGGGGAGGGATAAGTGGCCCATGCAGTGTTCAGGCTGCCGTGTAGCTCTCATCAAGCCTTCCCATTTGGCTGGGACAAAACTCTAAGAACTGGGCCCGTGCCAATTTTCCCGGAAAGCAAGGCAAGCCAAGCCAAGCCATGCCCAATGTTTGTGTCACCAGTGTGTCTACAGCATGCCTAAGAGGAGCTTTCTGTGAGGTGCTGAATTCCCCTCTGCCTCTTCACATAGGCTGTGCTTACTGTCAGAAAAGACAAACTGCACAAGAGTACTCTGGGATGAAAACACACGCAAAATGTCTCCAGATGAGCGTCCTTCCCACTGTCTTCCATTGCTGGTTTTCCTCTCTTCCCTCTTCCCCTGTTGCTTTTGCTGATGTATAGACTCCGGGTATTGCTTGGGAGAGGTGACCATTTAACCTCTGCCTCCCCAGGCCCCCAAACATCTCCCCAGCTGCAAACACAAGGGCAGAGCATGGCCGAGCGCTCGCCAGAAGGGCCCGTGCCCTGGGAGGGATGTACTATTTGCACAGACAAAAGCTCCTCCTGCACACCTAGGTGCCAGCAAAACCTGACCACCCAAATGTTTGTGCAAAGGGAATAAAAGGAGCAGGAACGTGATCAGATGGAATCGCTAGCCAGCTTTAGCAAACACAGGCTCTAATTAATTTTTTCCTCCCATTGTTTACCCAGCTTTGTATGTAACTGAGAGCTGAACTGGGCTTATCAGTAATTACCAACAGTTCTGGAAACTTTACACGTTATTGTGCTGTGTTACTACACAGGGTAGCAATCCATGAAGACGGGCGTCTCTTCCTTCATTGCTGAGCAATGTTTTACAAAATCGGAAAACTCCTCCGAGCCGCTATTAGGGTTGCTGTGATGGAGTGGGGGGAAGCAGAGGGCGGCAGCACATCTGTTTCAGATCTAATTATGAAAGTTTCCCCGGACATAGCGGCATGCTACCTCAGCTGCAGTGTCAGAGGATGCTCTGCCTGCAGCCAGGCTCTTTTTTCCCCGGCCCTGGAATTGCATTTTCCCATTCCATAGTGACACCTGCTGGGAGCAACTGAGTGGAGACTCCCCCGCTGCTCCGCTTGACAAGGGGCTTGCGGAGTGCAAAATGAAGGGTCTACAGCAATCAGGCAGATTGATTCCCCTCCTTTCCTTGCAGATTGAGCTGGGCTCTTATCAGAGGGAAAGCGGATCTCTGCGGCGTGATTAATGCTCGGAAACGCCCCGCGCAAGCAGCCCCTCGGAAGCGGCGCTGGAGCATCAGCCAGAGGCCCGCGGGAGAAAGGAGCGAAGGAGATCGGAGGCGTCATTCAGAGCGGAGGGCCAAATTTAGCCCACGTGGCAAGGAGGCGAAAGCAGGGGTGAATTTATCCCGTTTGCTGAAGCTGAAAGGTCACGCGAGAGGAAAGGCCATGTTACGCTTGCTGTTTGCTGACAGTCTTTCTGTAAATATTGGCTGCTGTGGGAAGGCACGATCCTGGCCAGTACCTTTGGTCTGATTCGATATGGCCGTTCCGATGGCAGCCTGCACGGTGGCTTCTCTGTGCTTTCTGTTCTCCTTTCCTCCTGAGGATTTCACTGCTCCTGCTCAGCATTTAGATCCCGTCATGCCTGGCATGTGGGCTGCAAAGCATGCATGCAATAACCAGGGAAATTGAAAAATCTTGCCCTAACCCTGCACTTTCCCCTACTCAAAGCCAAAGGGAAAGGACAACTCGGCAGGAAAATGCCAAAATGTTTTAGAAATAAACGACAGACACCAGAGTCATCGCACATTTTCCTAGTCAGGATAGTAATTTCTGGAATATATTTTTAACCATGGGAATTGATGGGAGGGAAGCCACCTAAATCTAATGCAAACGGAGGATTTCTCAGTTACGCAGTTTGTATAATGTCATATGTAGAAAATGTAGAAAAGTGGAGGGATTATGGAAAGGAGAGACATTTCTAAAATTGGCGGCCTCCTTTCAGGGCTTTAGCCCCCTCACTCTTCCAGATCACTGGGAACGTTTTTCTCCGAGGAAGGGCAGGAGCCTATCTCAAAAACTGTGACAGCTCTCTAAGCTACGTGTTACTTAAGAAACTTCACTCTCCTTCTCACTGCTACCTCTTCTAGTTTTTGCCAACTGCTGCTTCTCCTCCTTTCAGCTCTTCAGTGATCCCCAGCCATTTTAACCACAGAGAGGCAGTTTCCAAATGCTCCCGGGCTGTTTTCTTCCTTCCTTCAAGGCAGCAGCAGCTTCTGTGACCAAAAACCTTATCTAATACGGAGGCTTCCCGCTGTTTTGGTTTTGGTTCCAGCCTTGGCTTAAAGGTGTTAGAAATGGGACCATTTGCCCAGCTGATGCACAGTGACAGCATCAGTTATGAGCACGCCTGGAAATTCTTCACAGCAGTGGTTCAATAGGGTTAATTGCGCTGACCTCATTTAAAAAGCATTTTGAGATCTTATGAATGAATATAAGTGTTTAAAAAAAACCCCATGTATTACAGTTATTAATATGTATTACTCTCACGGCTAATTATTTAAGCAAGAAATTATTGAAGGACCCGCTTACAGCAAAAAAGTAGAGCAGCACCGCGGGAACAGGAGCCGGGTAGGCTGTAAAGAGCTTTTAGCACAACATTTGGGGCTGTCCTGCCCCAGAAACGGCCTTTGTTGTTATTAAGGTAACGCAAGACTCCTGCGAAGGGCAAAACCTGCTTAAGTGCATTAGGCTCAACTCTGTGAAGGCCGACAGACTTGAAACCACCCCCCCGAATAAACTGGGAGGCCGGGGTACCTTTAAATGGATAAAACCTGAGCTAAGAGCAAACGCCGGAGGAGAAAAGCCAGGCTCTCATTAGCGCTAACAAGCCTCTCCCGGTGCAGAGCTCCTTTCGAGGTGAAATGAAGCCCCCCGGTGGTCGCCGGCCGCCTTGCAGCCTCCGCACCGCTCCGCACCCGCGCTGGCTCCGCGCCTCTCCCGCGCTCCTGCCCCACGGCTCTGCCGGAGAACCCGCGGGGTTTGCAGCAGCCCGGCTTGTCCCTTGGTGCGGGGCAGAGCCCCTCACAGAAACGCAGCCCTGGCCCACGCATCCCCCCTCCAAAATTGTCGGTGGCGGCATCCCCGCTCCAAAAATGTCGTCATGGCCGTCCCCACTCCAAAAATGTCATCATTGGCAACCCCACTCCAAAAATGTCGTCATTGGCATCCCCACTCCAAAAATGTCGTCATGGGCATCCCCACTCCAAAAATGTAATAATCCACATCCCCACTCCAAAAATGTCATCGTCAGCATCCCCACTCCAAAAATGTAATCATCCACATCCCCACTCCAAAAATGTCGTCATTGGCAACCCCACTCCAAAAATGTCATTGTCGGCATCCCCACTCCAAAAATGTCATCATCGGCATCCCCACTCCAAAAATGTCGCCGTCGTCGTCTTCCTCCAGCCCAGTTTTGTGAGTCGCCGAGTGAGAGTCAACAGCGGCGAGCTGACAGATGTAGGCATCAGCTGACGGGATTTCCATCCAGCGTACAACATATGGGTTACGGCTTGCACAGGGGTGACGTGGGTATTACCTGTGTTCCCTCTTAAGCTGAACAGCAAAAACAAATCTCTAAACACAACGCAGGTTGCAGTTCTTCTTTCACGGTGAAAACAGTTGGCAGGCATTCCCGTCTCGTGAGGCAAGAGTTTGTTTTTGCCAACTGCTTGTCTTACGCTGGAGGAACAGGTAATTCAGAAGCTCATGTAAAACTAGTGTCCCTTCCAAACTTAAAACCACACCCTCAGCGTTCTTCATCAGCAGAACCTGGGTGCACTGAAAAGCTGGCATGGGCCAAATGCTTTTTGTTAAATCGCTCTCTCAGGGCCCTGTCTTTTTCTATTATTGAGCAGTTTTTTAGACACTTTTGCATGTAAAGGTATCCCTATGTCTAGACATACACGCAATAACTGAACAGGCAGTGTCTTTGTGCTGGAATAAGGACCCGACCAAATAACCCAAGCATAGAGCTGATCAAGGAATTTCAGATACCAAGATGTAGGGCACTAGCTTCTAACTGGGGCTTCTACTTTGGTCTCTCTAGTTCATGAATTTCCTTCCTCTCTGAGTGCAGAAGCTCCTTATTAAATTAAAGAGCCCATAGCTGATTCATGCAGAGTCTTCAAGGGATGTGCTCATTTCACTGGGGCAGCGGAGATTTGGGCACAGATTACCAAGGACAATCTGAAAGCTATTTCACTGTCATTGAAATAGGCACAGAATTTGTTGGGGTTCTCTTCTGCAGAGAAAAAATGTCAGACATGCCTTTTTACAGCAATTAATAATTGGAATATAATTGCTTACTATTCCTATACATCTGAATTATGAAGTAATGCTTCTTCCTGCAGAAAGGCTATCCAAATATTTTCCTACTGGGTGAATCACAGGTTAGAGTTATAAGAGGGTCTCATGTACTAGCACCAGCTGTCACCATCCTGTCTTTGAGCATGTACGTCACTGCCTTGTGACAGATTTCTACGGGACTGTTTGTACAGTAAGGTACTACTAGGTTTTCATTAGGGTTAGAAAAACTAAGCTGATAGGAGTTTGGGTCTTTTTTATCAGGCTAGAGGGGTTTCTTTTCTGATAGCAACTAGAAGCAAGTGCCTCCTGTAGATACAGAGAGTGAGTAGTCTATCAAAAACATCTTCCAAGGCAATAAGAAGCTCTGCACAGCTTCTCTACAGTACTGCACCGATGCAGCTGAAGAGCCACAACCTACACATACCACTGAATCCCACCAGGCTCATTTCCTCAGACACAGCTGACATTTGGGAAACCCACGAATTAATGGTGCATTATGCAACTTGCAAGAACAAAACAAGCATTTGGAGCTACAGCGATGGGACCACAGTACTGGCACACTGGCCCTTGTTTCTGTGGGGAAGGCAGAGAGGATAGTCCTGATTATCGTTCTCCCACTCTCTTTGACCAACTCTGTCTCGCACACCACAGCGTAGTCACTGTCAGCTGGCAGAGTCCAGTACTCACGCTACCTTTTTGGAGCTAGTCGCTCTGTCCACACTACATCGCTACAGACATCTCCGGAGACCGCATTTTAAGCTGTATCCTCCCACGCCAGGACCCCGGTGTGGGTCCTGGAGCAGCTCACGTAGCTGTGCGGGCTCATCTCAGCACCAGACGTGTCCGGGACTGTTGCGTGCGTGGCAGCAGCGCACCAGCTTCTCGAATCGTTCGGTGCTCCGAGGCAGCCTTAACACTTCCCTCCCTAAAGCCTGCTCCTCGGGGAAGGCTGAAAGGGTGCTCTCGTACCGGATTGTGCGATGTACGTGCCAAAGAAACGAGTTACGTTATAACCTTAGCGCTAGTCCTGGAACAGAGAGGAATATGCTGTTCATACTGCTTTGACTAGCAAGTTGCTATTTAAAGTTCAGGGCAAAGCTTTAAAACCTGAAAAGGTTTTGACATAATTGCTGGGGGCGGGAGGGGTGGGGGGGTGATGACGAACGACACAGGCAGGACTTTGGAAAAAAGGAGCGAAAGAAGGAGTGCGTATCAAACTTCAGTTTCCTCATCAATACCCACTGGAGCTTCTGGGTAAGCACTAGCCCATATTTCCTGAGAGAGGTTAAATGCAAGCTGATCACCCCAGCTCCTCAACTTAATACATCTATCAGGGTTAACGATGACCTGGGTATGAGATCAGTCACTTTATTTCCTATGGAAAATTCTCCTATTCTCCATTAATAAAATAATTAAATTCCCTGCAGTGTAAAGTATCTATTGGTTAATTCTTCTTGGGAGTCACTTGTCTTGACTTTGTTCAATGTTTTGTAAAATTCAAGATTAGGCTCATTATATTAAGAGCAGGATTCAAATCTATTTCGAATCTCATAATGGTATCCTCTCCTGCTACAAAATCTCGTCCCGGACTGAATATGGGAAGACAAAATTAGTCCTTTTCATGAAGCAATCATCAAAGATCAATGACCATCAAAGCGCTTTACTTGGGGGAAAGAAGAAAGAGGCCAAATTTCAAGATAGTGCAGACAGTCAGTGAGACTGGAGTGCTTGAAGCTGGTGGAATTTTTTTAAGTCATTCACAAATACTATATCTACCCTTGACAGGTCATTTCATTCTATTTAGCACTTTTTATTCTCTGTGGTTTATAAGCTCTTAAGCAAATGTAAGAGGGAGGAAAAGCTAACGTGTCTGATAATACACTATATCAGGCTGACAACCTAACTGAATTTCCCCTGTGGTGCTAGCAAAACGCTGTTCCAAAAAGTAATAATGCATACCAAAAAAAAAAAAAAAGAAGAAAAAAAGGATCATAGAGATCATGCCATCACATTTAATTTCAGAGAACAAAACCTGAAGCTGATTTCTCTTTAGATCAGTTGTATACCAGTTGGAACATGGGTGCCTCGCACTGCGACAGAGTAATATGATCTGAGCTTTAAATAGCTGCCAAATAACCATGTGGTGGCTGGCAGCATTAAACGTGTTGCAATGAGAATGATCTGTTTCAAAGTAAAGCCACATAACAGAGGATAAGTCAATCTGATGTGGTATAGAAAAGGAGGGGGGAACTTTTTTCCATTATCTTTCCGGGTTTTTTTCTGTTTTAACTGTGTTTCCGTCTTGAAGATGCATTAATTTAACGTCTTTTTCTTAACAGGTTTAAAACCTGAATCATGTGCAGGTCATTTCAGAGAACATCCCCTTGGGCACCTGGGCACAAGGCGGGGGGGGATGGTGTGAAGTGCCACCGTGAAGACCATCCCCTTGCTGCAACCCAGTTCAGAGTGGCTGCAACCCAGTTCAGAGTGGCTGCCTCCCAGTGTGAAAGTCACCTTCACTGTACAGACGCTTCCCTTAGTTTCTACCAAATGCATCCTTGGCAGTTTTTAGGAACAGATAAGGAACAAATCTACGGCAAATAACATGGGGTGACTTCTGCTCCAGGCCATCTCCTTATCCTCACAGGAAAATGTGGAACCTTTCAGCACCCCATGAGGCCCCTTTGGGCTCTTTGGGACGTAGGGGAAAGTCAGGTGCAGAGTTTGGAGGTGTCTGATATAGGACATGCTGCCAGCCCTCCATTCCTTCTTACCTTCATGTCCAATGGCTTTCCTGATCCCTACTGTCAGCGTGTCTCCTGGGTAGATGACCCATATTGCAGACTGGAAAGATAGACCAGTTTAAACTGGTAATGTGAGTAAGGGACATGGAGGGAAAAGTGGTACTGTAAATATTTGCAATTCTTCTTTCTTCTGTCACTTTTGATTATAGATGACCGACTTCTGTTTTCAATTTCAGTGTCTCCACCAACTTCAGCAGCATCCATCCACACTAAGTTAACACAGCAGAATTTCATGTGAACATACTTTATGTAGTCTTCACTGCCTGGAAATCACACTGCCGATAGGACAGATAGGAACAAGAGAGCCAGAGGAAAACCCAGCTGCTGCATCAGAAGGTAAATAGTTCATTTAAGAGGTTCAGTGTAAGTTCTTAACAGATAATAAGCACAAGATACTTTGCAGCCAGTTAGGATTTTGCAAGAATGGGGACAGCAATACAGACACTACTTATGATTGTCCTACTAGCAGTTTATTAGCACACTATAGAGCACAGTCTCAGTTGCAGCAGCTAGGCACCCTGCAGAGAAATAAAGGAGGCTTTATTTTGCATTTCCTCAAAGGAGAACATTGCTTTCCCTCACTAATGTAAATGTCAATAAACAGCCACATATTTCATGAAGGTCAGCTCCAGTGAAACCTCCAGCAGCCACCCCAATGAGTAACAAGGGTAAACCAGGGGCAAATCCTTTTCTGACTGGTTTTGTCCGCAGCTGCCTTTGCCACGTTGTGTCAGCGCGTCCCCCAGGAATCCCCACCAGCTGCACAGCGGGCTGGCAGAGGGCATCGCAGAGGGACGCTCGCCCTCCTTCCTCTCCCTCCTCCCTCACCTCCATCCCCCTCATGGTCCTCACCATGTTTGCACTGGACAAGCGGATGATTGTCAGATTGAAAATAATCAGAAAATGCTTCTTTCCTACCTGTTCCTTTTACCATGACATTTCCAAACACGTTACTTAAAAAAAAATAAAAATCTTTTCTTCCAGTATGACCATAGGCTATTAAGACAGCCAGGCAACTAAAAAAAAAAAAAAAGCCAACCCCAAAATTCTATAGATTTGTGAGGAACACAGTTCTTTGACTAATTTCACAGAATATTTTGATTACAGTATTTAATCCCCTTTACAATCTTTTACTCAGCTCTAATCATGAAAATCCCTGCATTGCCGCCAAGGATTTTCTAGACAAAAGCGCATCTGGAAGAATGCCATGGAGCGAGTCTCCTTAGCTGGCCTGTCTTCCCCGAGTTCTTACAAACCCATTCCCCTGCACATAGTTCTTTAACGAAATCAGAAGAACAAGAGTTAGACTGTGCTTTTAGGTAATATCCATACAGAAATGCCTCCCCACCACCCTCCTGCATCCCCTGATCTGCAGCAGCTACTTATTACACACCATGTGCTTATCTACATACGTGTTTTGGAGGGAGCAAGCAACCTGTCCCCACCGTTTTAGAAGGACCCTGGCTCTCAGTTCTGCCTTTAGGAGAAGAAGGTGGTATCCAATTAAAGCAAATCGATAGAGCTACAGACTATTGCCAAAAGTGTGAGTTTGAGTGAAGAATTTATGAGTGCTCAAGTAATTTCTACTGACGCCAGAAAGGTCTCCTGAAGTTTCTAAGGAAACCCTTAGAAACACCTTGGATCTTCAGCGGCCATTACGTCCACGGTCTGACCCAAAGGGTTGCCTCCAAGAGAGGCCGCCTCGCACACGAGAGTGTAACTGATTTAGCTGCATAATGGAGAGAGTTCTGAAGATGCACATGGGCTGAATTAAGGGCTCCACGGGAGCCTTTGGCTCATTCCTTGCAGAGTTTATTAGTTGCTGCTGCACACATGGTTAGGTTTGCTGGAGGAGGTCCAGCTCTGAGGCACCTCTCAATTCCTCCAGCTTCTAAAAGTTGCAAGAAAGAGGCTCAAGCGCATTGCCCCCTCTAAGGTCTTGCGGAGAAGGACTCTCCCCTGCAGAGAAGCAGACAGGGGTTTGGGGGGGGTACCTAGTCAAATAACTCTTGATTATTGAATTTACCTCCACAATTACCAGTGAGTATCCTAGACTGTAAAGGGGGTAAATACCAACAGATTGTATTATTTGAGAAACAGTATGTGATTGTGTAATTAAGGGCAGGAATATAATACCATATGCACACGGGGCAAGGTTAATTCCAGCATTTCCTGACTAACCAAGGGCATTATGGCATAACCCTAATGTTCTCCGGATGGCTATCATTTATATGGAGTTCATATATATGCTTATGAATATTTGGTTAAAATTCACCCATCATACTCTCTGACACAGTAATTAAAAACACCATGTTAGCTGCCAATAAAAATATTTTTGTGATTTGGTAATTATTCCAAACCTCATAGTCCCAGCTCCCCTACCCCCTTGCCCTTGTTGTCTTCCTTTTCTATAATGTATACAGCTAATCTTGATGATGGAAAAATAAATAAGTAGCGGGGAAGGCTGGAAAGCTTCCAATCACAAAAGCTCCTGAAATGGAAGCAACATCCAATCTGGCCCACCACATCTTCTAGGTGGGCACTCCTTTCCTGCCTCTTAGTGATGCTTTCAGTATTCATAACAGCTGTGGAATTAAGCATTATGAACAAGAAGAAACCAACATGCAGTCTTTACTTCTCCCCATCAGTCCCAAACTATTCCGCGCTGCGTTACCAAGTGAAAACCAACACACTCTCAGACGGATTTAATTTCAACTTGGGCCCAAGGCCAGACAAAGTTTCCCCATTGTTAAAACTCCACCCCATCTTTTCCATACCATGCATACAATCCCATCCTCACCCCATCTTCCAAACATATGTGCGAACACCGCCCCCCCCATAGACAGAGAACCAGCCGCTCCTCCAATACAGAACCAAATCCACCTCCCCCACTGTCTTAGCTAGGTGCATTGCTTTCCCTGGGATGACTAGGAGGCAAGTTGGATTTGGTCTATAATGCAGATTTTTAATATTTGCAAAAATGAAGGCTACATAAAACATACATTTTCATGTCCTAGATATTGTCTTCATAATAAGCCCTTTTTAATAAAAAAGTCATTTTACACAACCAGGAAAATGTTTGTTGGGGGAGCCAATTATTCCATTCAAAAATAAAAGGGTTAAAACTTGATTAAAATATTAATGCTATAATTCAAAGTACAATTTTGGCATAACTTCAGCTAGTGATTTACCTACAGTATTTTGGCTTATAGAATCATGCAACAAACATGGATTTCAGAATACAGAAGTATACAGCTTTCAAATGCATACAGAAAAGAGAATAAGTGTAACGGAAGCAGTTAAGCTTTTACATGTACAGACTAGCACCAGGTCGCTGTTCACAGCAATTGTCTTCTCTCTTGTCCTCTTCCCATGGACGCTGCATGAACAACTGCACTCTATTTTAATAAAGTGCAGACATGTTTGCTTGTATTAAAGCTAAGGCAAGTAGTGGGAAACAGGAGAGGAGGTAGATTGAATTACTGTGTTTGAATGTTTGTTTTCTCCTCTACCTTGTACCATTTTCCACAAGCAGAAGCACAAAGTAAATGTCAAAAGACAAATGTATAAAATGTTGATTTGGCCCACTTCATGTTGGGCTTTCGGTTGCAGAAAATTTTTGCCTTCCTTTGTCTGCAAAACTGCAAAAATGCTGCTAATAGTACAATATGGAGAACCACATGTGTACTTTCTAAAGAATTAAAAACAGCTAGTTGGGACTAAAGGTGGTTTCTTCCTGTATTGAGTTTTGTGTCCTTTACCCTTAAACAAGTAACAGAAGAACTTCCAGAAGTCTGCCTGCACACTTAGGATTGCCATCATGGTAATAATGTATAAAATTGTGTTCCATTTTACAACTGTCAGGAAGTTTCACTAGGATTCCTGTATTCCCTTCAGCAGCGTACAACTAGTCTGAGTGTAAATAAATGGCACGCCCTACCAACAAGAACAGCATTCCTGCTAATAAAGCAAAAAATACTCCTATAGGAGCCAGCATAAAAGACCAGCCATAATGTACATAAACAGCAAAGTCTGGGCAATCCATTTTTTTCATGTTTGTGTAGTTTTCCAGATCAGCCATCGCCTGGACCCAGATGACATACATCACGACTACCAGCGAAAACAAGACACCTGGAAAAGAAACACCAGGTTTTAACAACAGAATGTGAGACAAATGCTGGGTGCATTTACTGTAATACCTGAAAACCCATCAACGCTTGAGGCCCCGTCTGCAAGGCACAGTCAGCCACCACTGGATATTTTTTGCCTTTGGCTTCCTCTAACAAGCGCTATCTCCACCTTGCTTCTGATCTGCACTGAAAGGCATATTCCCACGGCAAAGGATATATCTAGGTTTGGTAGGCAGACTGAAACACAGGTGTGTTTAGGGACAAAATTCAGGCAGGTATTTACTGTTTTGAATTCAGGAGACAAGGGAGGGGAAAAGGAGGGAGGCTGGGATGGGATGACCTGGAAAAAAAAAAATCTACTTTTGCTTCCCAAACTCTGACATTGTTTCTATCACAGTCTTTTGGATGAGATATGGAAAAGGGGAAAGGGGTGGGAAATCTTTCTCTCATCTTCACCTCTCTACATTTGCTTCCTTTTTCTTATGAAAAGGGCTTTGTTTGGAACGTACTACCTTCAGAGTATTCTATTCAAATATTTTGCAGACAAATTCAGATGTATTTAATTCAAAATCCTCCAAATTAGAAAAGAAGTTCCAGGTATAGGAACAAAACCCAACAATAATGAAATACTGGCTATGAAGCAGGCTATTAGTATTAACCTCAGATTGGATACAATGGTTTCCTGGAATTAATCGACCACATAATTCACAGCCTTTTCCCAACCACTCCTCTGAAAGGCCTTTGGACTGTTTACACATGATAGTAATAGGAGCACATGTCCTTACAAACTCTGTTAATCTCTTTGTTACTATACACCAGAAGGAGATATAAGAAGAAAGTGCTTTCCAAAGTATCAGTTGCATTCCTAATATTTCATTTCACTTTAGAGGAATGTGGACACTTGAGAAATGCAAGCCTGCACCACAGATGCTCCAGCAGAAGATTTGCTGGAAAGCTGAGGGCACAAGTCTGAATTTTTTGCGTGCTCCAGCCTGTACCCACTTGCTCCTTTAGCTCCAGCTGTCACAGCACAGTTACAGCAGCAGGACTATCTATTCCAACATTAAAACATTTGGGTGACACCACCCCATCATGTTTTTATCCTAGTATATTTAGGTACCTCATTAAAACCACAAGCCAGTGCATACTCCTGGGAACACTTATTGGCAAACTTGGAGTCTGCAGGCTGCAGAGCCGCAGAGTCCAAGTCAAAGATATTTGTGGTCTCTTCCCCATCCTCCTAAATACTTGCAATGCAACCTTGAACAAATGTGACACTTGTGGCGAAACCCACAAATGCACTTTGGAATTTGCTTCCAGACCCGCCTGTCCTGGTAACCTTTCATGGTTACCTTTCCCCATCCCACTCCGAGACGCTGCCTCACCACCTCCTTTCCCTGCTCTTCCTACCGACTTACCAGGGAGCAACTCTTGTCATCGCTCCCTCGTTTGCTTCAGGCAAAATCAGACAGGTTAGCTGCAGCAGTTTAAATTGGCGATCTGGTGACATTCTTCTTGGTGCTTTATGGTCAGAATGTAATAGCTTTACATTCTGGACATCCTGAACCTCTGGCAGGTGAGAGCTCACAACTCAATGCTTGTGAACACTACCTTTTGAAGCCCACCAAAAAATGAGCTGAAGTAGTTAACCTGAGGCATAATCAAAACGTGACTGAAAATCCCAAAGGATCTTGCAATTTTTATGAGGCTGAAAGAAAGTAGAAAAACTAAATAAAGAAGGAGGCAGACACATTTCCTGTCTATGAAATATACTTCCAGGATTACATTTTTTGCTAGGGCTCAAATTCCTAACAAAGTTTGAAAAAAACCAACACTCAACTCTAAAAGGCATAAATTAAATTTTGAAAGTATTTTACCTAAGTAAAACTCAATTTTGATGAAATTTAGTACTGCGCTTATATTAAACATAAAACTGGTGAAACAGAGAGAAGGATCACCTTAGGGCCAGACCTAAAGAATGAGAAATTAAATTCAAGACTCTCCAAATATAAGTCAAACTGAGCAGAAGATTCCTACAACAACATCTAATGATCATAGATAACATAGGCAACACAGGAAAATGAGAACCAAACAGAGCTAGTAACTTTTGATGCAAAAAGTAAAAAGATAAATGGAGTTATTAGTGACATGGAGTTTGTTCAAGGTTTCAAAACTTCAAAAAAAAAAAGCCCAAAGATTTGTAAAGATAATTTAATAATGTGGCAAAATCCATACGAGTATTGGAATTTACCTCTTCAGATGGTTGTGCCTGTACATTTTCAAACATCTGTAATCTTCTATTTATTCTCTACATTGGGGAAAACTTAGTTCAAAACAGTGATAATTACAAAAAATAGCAGCAGGTCAGTATAACCAGGCCTGGTGCATCTGGACTCACCTCCGGCACCCTGGGCAGACACAAAGTTAAGAAGCCCAGTTAGTCAGAAGCATCTGCCACTAAACAAGACTCCGTCAGAGGTGCTTTAATCTCAAAATGGGCACCCCTTGCTCTTCGGGCAGTCTGAAGCAATACCTTCTAGGTGGTTCCACTAGAGCCAACACCATGTAGGTGCAAAATAGGAAGCCAGTGCTGCCAGTGGTAAAACAACTTCAGGGATGCTAAAATCCATTGGGTGATTTCACAGCAGGCTGTTAATACCTCTGTGTGGCAAATTGTTGGGTGTGGAAATTCGCTGAAGAAATGTATGTCAAGCAGAGATAAATGTCCTTCTTTAAAAGAAAAGAAAAAGAAAGGGAGAATATGTAAACCCTCTTAGTTAATTAAGGCACTAAAGGAGTATTTAAGGGTTCTCACTATCTGCTAATGGAGGCTAATTAGTAGGTATATTGCTTAGTGTGTTCAAGAAATGTCTTGAACAGTAAAATCAGGCTAAGTAAAAACTGACCATGTCCTGTTGCCTCCAACAGCATTTCATTCATTAGTGCTCCTTTTGTCTAATTTTCACAGAGTTATGATTTCATGAGAGTTAAGCATTTAGACAGGAGTTCACCGAATATATATTTATTCTGGGAAATCTGTTCCTGCAGTCTTGCACTACCTATTGTGAATGTCATGAACTCTCACAGCCAAGCTGCAAGGCAAAATTACTGAGATTGAAAAAAACCTCCACAATTTCATGAAGCAAATATTTTTAGGAACAATATGTGCTATGATGTATTTCTACAGTTTCAGCATTTAGACCTTTTGCATAGTGAGCGGGTGTCCATTTGCCCTTGCCTTTTAGTGAATATAAAATAAAACAGCAGTTGCATGAATCAGGAATGATGGGGGAAATTATTCCTAGAACATGAAATATGTCTGAGAGAGATTAAGACAAATAAATAGTTCTCTCCTCCTCCTTTTTCTTTCTTTTTTTCCATTTTGCATTTTTTTTAAGAACACACATGTTTGATACACAGCTCTGTGCAGTGTGATAAGACATGGACGTCTCTGAGGTCACTCTTTTCTGTCTTTTGCATTTATTCTTTTGAATTTCTTTCAAACAAATACTTGTGCATATTGCAGTGGAGAAAGAATACAGAACCTTTAGAAATGTCTATGAATTCAAGAAGCAGTTTGCTGGCCTTTAGTACTTATTCTTCCCACGTAGAAATGCCTTTCACTTGTCAATGGTGAATGGCTGTTTATGGCACGAATCTTTTACTATGCAGACACGAAGACAACAGGTGCTGGAAAGAATGATGTGAGCTTTTTACTTGTGCTTAGAAGTTTAGAACTCTGTACCTCACTTGAGGAAAACTTGTACGTGTGTGTATATATATATTTTTTTTAACTGCATTTTTCTGTCCTTGTCCTTATTACAGATTCTACCACCTACCTTGGCCTCTTGTGACTTTATTTAAAAAGTATGGTTGACATTCCACTCTGAAGTACGTGCAGAGGATCCCACTTAAGAGTTATGGGAGCTGGCACATATCTCTGAAGACAGATTTTTGTCCTCATCTAGGAGCTAGAATTAAAATACCAGCTTTTTTCACTCTTTTGGCAGGAAGCAAAAGTCGTACTGGTACTTCTAATCTTGCTTCTTCACAAGGGTGTGATTCTGTAATGCTCTGTGCACACCCTGGGGGCTTGCTTGTTTGACATCAGTACAAGAGGACAGTTTTCATCACCAATCAGGCAGCAACAGGCCCAAGGTAATTATGGAGTTTATTGAAGGCTACTTTAAGTGATTATTTTAAAGCAGCTTTCCCTTCTTTTCCTATGACCTTTGAAGCAACCATAAGGCTTCTTACAGTTTGCACTACTGTAGCTGCTCTTGGTCCATCCTCTGTTATTGTAGACATGGAGGTGAGACTGCAAAGACAGCACTCGAGTCACTGACTGTGGCATCATTGAACTGATATGCACTTTTCCCCCACAGGTGTAGCATCTGTAGTTTCACCTGCAGCCTCAGGTAGTTAATGTGATTACAGAGCTTAATAGGGAAAGCTGCTAGTCAGTAAGCTGCCACCAATACTAATAATTGCATGTGCCTCTCCATTGGTGGTAGCCCAGCTGCACCTCTCAATAAGAGAAGTGGGCAGGCTTTAGTGAAGATCAGGATGAAGACAAGGCAGGTGTGTGGCTTTGCCACAGATCAGACATCAGAATTTCTCTGTGGGTAGGTCTGTTGCTATTTTGGCCCCAGATATGTGACACTGTGGAGAGGCTTCTGAGGTTCCTTTGGAGACCCTTTGCAGTTCATCCAGATGGGCACCAGTGATGCTGGCAGAGAGACCTTGAGTGGGTAATTACAAGGTTCTGAGTGTGAGAGGTAGAAGCATGGGGCCCAGGTGATGATGGTCTCAAACCTGCTGCCCAAAGGATAAAAACTGCACAAAAGCTGGTATATGCTGTTCATTGGCTCCTAGCTTTATAGTTAGTGTCGCAAGCAGGGCTTTGGCTTTGTGACCATGGGACCCTCTTTGAGATACAAGGACTGCTGGGGAGAGGTGAGATCCATCAGACAAGGTAGGGAAAGAGCAACAAGCTCAGTAACCTTGTGAGAAGAGATGCAAGCAAGGACCATTGGGAGATGGACATCAAAGCCTCCACATAAGCAGAGGGCAGGGAATAAAGAGCATATGCATGGGACAGCAATGTGGGAGGCTTGTACACTTCCACTGAAAAAGCAGCACAACTGAAAGCCTATCTCAAATGCATGTACATAAATGAACTTGGTGTTGGAATAACATGGGAAGAATTCAAGTTTGTACAGTCACTGGATGATGGATGATGATGCTGCAGATGTGGTAAGACAGCTTGCTTGATTGGGATGCTTTGCTGGATGGGTGCAGACTTTAAGAACAGGCAGTTAAGATGGGGTGGGATGGCTGCAGTCTGCGCCAAGAATTATCTTGAATGGACAGATATCTTCTAAGTAACAGGAGCTTATGGGTTAAGATCAACAAGGTGGACAAAAAGGGTGTGGTTATGGTGGGCATCTGCTACAGGCCACCCAGTCAAGAAAAGCAAGTGGACTGGAAAACCAGTTCCGATTTCTGGTTGTCACAAGGGACTCAGCCACCCCATTATCTTCTAGAAGGACAACATCAGAGAGAGCTAGCAGTCCAGGAGGTACGTAGCTGGACTGCATCAAGGATAGCTTTTTGAAATAGTTCTGGAACAGACCAGCCAATGGAAGTGCTTTGCTGGACCTGCTACTAGCAAATAAGGAAAAACTGGTCAGAAATATGATAGATGGTGTTAGCTGTGGTTATAATGGCCATGATATGGCAAAGTTTAGTGTCCTAGGAGGAATAGGGAAGGTGAGTAGGAGATTAGAGACCCAGAACTTCAGAAGAACAGACTTCAGCTTGTTCAGGGAACTGGTAGGCAGGATCCCAAGGGAGGTTGCCCTGAAGGACAAAGGATGCCTTGAAGGGCAAAGGAGCCAGAAGAACTGGTTGTTCCTCACAGGCAACTTCCTTAAAGCACAGGAATGGTCCCTCTCAGTGTGCAAGAATTCAAGCAGGTCTGGCAGAAATGAAAATTAATCTCATACAGAGCTGCATTAGCAAGAACATAGTCATCAGATTTAAGAATACTATTATTTCCCTTTCCACTCAGCACTTGTGACATCCTATCTGGAAAACTGTGTCCAGTTTGACGCCCCCTGGTGAAAGGAAGATACTGATAAACTGAGGTGATGACCACCAAGATGGTTAGGGGGATGGAGGACAAGGAGAGGCTGAGTGAGCTGGAGTGGGATGGAGAGTTTTAGTCTAGAGAAGAAAAGAGTCTTCATCTGTCTAAATGGAGTTATAGAGAAGATGGGGATAGACTCTTCAGAGACCTGCACACTGAAAAGATAGACACAATGGTCACAAGCTGCAGCAAGGACAAGTTCAGGTGGATATAAGGAGAAAAAAAAAATATTTCACATTTGAGTTGGTCACACTGGGACAAGTGCCCAAAGATGCTGTGGAACATCAATTATTGTAGATTTTAAAAACTTGACTGGATAAGGCTCTGAGCTGCCTGATCTAAATTTGAAGCTAGCGCTGCTCTGAATGGGAGGTCAGACTTGATTGCCACAAGAGGTCCTTTCCAACCTAAATATTGTGTCACTTGGGATCTCTGTTTAGCCTCCTTCCATAGGTCCCTCCAAAAGGCAAGTCTACCTGCCTTACCACAGATAAGGTAAAGTGTCCCTCTGAGAGTGTGTTTCTTACTATTGATGATAGAAGTTTAAGCAGTTGGTTCATAGAAAACACTTAGCTTTCAGATGGCTGAACAGCTGGCATGAATCCCATTCCCAATGACACTTCAGCTGCTTCCTGAACCCTAAGATGGCACAGCAGACCATGCTACAAGCTGTTCTTATCTTCAGTTGAGGCAGAGCTTTAATCTGCTACCTAATTTGTCAGTTAAGGTTGCAAAAAGATACAGATACTTCAGTCCAATAACAGGTATTAAAATTGCTTCATCTAACATTTTTCTTTAAAGATATGTAAGTAGAAAAATGACTGATCTTCCTGTCTTCTTCCAAGCTTCCACACAAAAATGACCTTGTCGAACTTATTTCTCAGAAGCCTACTATTCTCTCCAGTACAACAGCTACTTGAACTTTGTGGTAAGACAGCATCCAGGCCCTTTCAAAACAATGTATATAATTCCTTTTTTCTTCAAATCAACATGCTGGCTTATGTCTTACAAGAACTCTAACTTCACTTATCTAAGTTGCATTACATAATTTCCCCATTGGTCTGTGTTTAAATAGATGCACACCCTGGCTACATCCTGATCATGTGTTGGTATGAGTGGTAAATATACACCACCTCTCATTACTCTCCCCTTCTGTGCCCTGTTTTTCTTTGGGAGGCAGTAAACAAATAGGGTCTCTAGTCCTGAAGGAGATGGGATAGAAGAAGTGGTCAGGGCAGCACGGAACACAGTAGAGCACACCACCCTGCCTTCTAGAAGCAGGCTAAAACACTCCTCTTCTGCACCAAGTTCTGCCTTATCTTGCTCTGCCCCCAAGTTATCCCAGATTTAAGCTATTAACTATTGTGAGGGATTCCTACTGGGAGAGAGGGTAATTGCATGCTGTCACACCTTTGGGTCTGAGAAACCCTCTTGCTCTCCATTTAGCACAATGGGCCATTAACCCAGGAAACTGGGTTGTTGCCCAAGACCTCCCACAGGACATAGCTTTAACTACTGTCAATGCAGGGTATTTATAAGCTCTTCTTATGTCAGTATGGTCATTCCCACCAGTGTGATTTTAATTGATGATATAATTAAACCCTCACCTTGGCTACGGGAGTACTTGTGAGAAGAACCAAGAGCAACAAACTTTTTTTTAATGTTTTTGTGGGTGATCTGAAGCGTTGGATAGGATAATGATATTTACAGTAAGTACCTTCCCCATGCAGCCCTACCCTACTGGTGGGATTGGGAGTAGATGCAGAAGAGCTTGTTCAGGAATGCTGTCCCCCTATCCAAGCCAAAATTTCTTGTGCAAGCTGAGTGGCTCCAGGGTCCTATATTCTGCTGCCACCGCTACCTTTTGGCAAATCATAGCAAGATTTTGCTAAACATCTTTGCTTTTCAACAACCACAATGGTAATAGTAAAAATAACACAGCTGCTCTTCTCTGAAGCCCTGATTGAGAACAGTCCTGAAGTTGAAAGATACTACATATATAGAGAATAAAAAGTCAGGATTTCCCTTGAACATCTGCTCTATAGGGACAAAGGGTGAGAGGGGCAAAGAGACTGGCCCAAGGTCACACACTGGGATAATAAAGCTCACTTAACTTCACACACCTAAAAAAATAGTCTCTTTAGATTCCCTCAGTAAAGGAAAGAAAGGTGTAGGGTTCCTCCACAGTACATTCATCTGATCCAATTAGGCCCCCTCTTTCAGGATGAAACAAATCCCTAGCTGGGGGAGCTTCTTACATACCTCCTGTTTTTACTGTCAGTGAATGTTATTGCCTCTTGCAGACCTCCTAGGGAAGCCAAGGGAGACTAGTGCAGACTTGGGGATCTAACTTTTGCCTGCCTAAATGAGGGCAGATGAAGTGACCCAGAGTGGAGAACACGCACGTCGCTTCGCACCTCTGCCCATCGGTTCCTGGTGTCTTTCAAGTGCCCTTTTCCTCTTTAACAGCCTGTGCTACTTTCTAGTGACAGCTGAGGTTTTTTACAGATTACAAATGCATAAAAAGAGCAGGACCCACATGGGCTCTTACCTTGCAAATTAGTGACAAAAAGCATTGAAATGCCTTAGGATTTCCGTCAGGCTATTAATATTTTTTGTATGTCTTTTAAAAGCGTGGAGGAGCAATTCTCAAGGGATCAAATGCAAGTACGCAGGAGTTTTTTCAGCAAAAATATTATAAAATACTTCCCACACTTCACTGAGGGTCCTTTAAAAGGGAATAACGATCACTAGCTGCATACGAAGAGCTGCGAGGTGAAGTGGGTAAGCAAGGTCAGCAGGTTAGTAACAGAAGCAGAAAGAGAGCCCAGGCCTTTTGGTCCTGACACGAGTGGCTCTACCCTGTAACACAACACTGCTCTTCCAGGGCTGCCTCTCACCAGGCTTTATACAAAGAGGAACAGTGAGCACATACTATCATTTATGTCCTACACAACTGTATCTTACACACCAGTGTGACATCTTCCCAGACTTTTCAAGATTAACTGAGCAGCGTCCCAGAGAGCTGCCTGTATCAGCTGAATCCTGGGAGGGTGCATCCTCCATAGTACGTGTGGATTATGAGGAAGGAGGGAATTCAGTTATTTGTTATCTTTCATTCACAGAGGTTGAGAGCTCCCACTTACTCATATGTGACAACTATTTTGTGTAGTCCAATCACATCCAAAACATTTCTCCTATATTGGTCACGTGAATGTGCACTGTCTTCCAACTTCTTTAGAGCCCACCATAATCACCTTTTGTGTCACTGATAAAAAACCCTCCCTCTTTAGCTAAAGCCCTTGAGAATTCTATAAGGCAGTATCCCTAAATCTGCACTCTTTTTCCTGCTAAAAAAAGTAGATTGCAATTGCAGTGTAATTCCATGATTTTTCCTGTTTGTTTTTTTTTTATCTTACTCCAAAAGTAGCTTTTAGAACAGCTTCATGACTAAATACCTGTGGAAAGAATTGTCTCCAAGGCAGGCACTCCACAAGCCAAAAGATAGAAGCATATGCTTTTTTCTTTCTTTTAACTGTGATTAATATAATTTTGGTCAAGGAAAATGGAAGAAATACCTCATCCTTTCTACTCTTTAATTGACTGAGCAAACAATATACCCACCAGCAATGATGAAAAAGCCTCCTCCTGCTTTGTACAGAACGTGGCTGGCAAAAGGAGCTGCACAGATGATGAAGAAACTAGCCATCACAATAGAGAGCACTCCCAGGAGCATAAGAACTGTCCAGAAACCTCGATAAACTGGAGAAAGGGAAGAAGGAACAAAAGAATACAACACTTGTTAGAACTTAAACAAGTGACATATTTGGCTAACAATGATTTTTCTTTTCCCCTTCTCTTTTCACTTGCCTTATTAACAAATAAAACATTCATTCTGTTCTACATATATGTTATATATCATGTGGACCAAATTAGGTTTGAACACCAGTCCTTGTCTGATAATCATGGAAAACAGGTTGTAAGTTACCAGGAATAAAATCTGTCTGCCTAATATTTAGCAGTGACTTGTAAGATAGCAACTTGACCAAATTTATGCTCGTTAGAAAATGGTACACCAAAGCTGTAGCAATGATTCTTTGGGATAAATGATTGGACTGACAGGATACAATTGTTTTACAAAAATTGTCTGGGAGAAGCAGAGAGCTGCAACGTCTTGACATTCTTAGTGCTCAGACCATATCACCAATAGCAATCTGTGAGTCCTCTACAATTTACAACTGGATAATTCTCCTTACATATAGTCATATTCAATAGAAGGAAATTTAAAGCAGGATGGGGGAGAAACTCAAAACATGTGAACTGGTTTTCTGAAACAGTTAAGTATTTTAAACCAGCCTATTCCTGCTCTAAAGCTCTTTGTATTTTATTAAATTTAAAATGTGATGTTTCAGAAGCCCCTGTTAGACAGTGCCAAGCAGTGCTGAATTAATGGATGCAGCTGGTGATAAATGAGCCGAGAGTTTTGTGACATACTCTGGCCAAAAGAGTCTTTCTAACAATTATTTTTTAGCTGGTTAATTGCACATCCATTTAACAAAGTCATCATTTTACAAATGCTACAAGAGTGACATAAATTTCTCCCATGAATTTAAAAATTGGTACATTAACACAACCCATTAGTAAAATTATGAGTTGTAAAGATCTCCATCGTCAGATCTGAAAATCTTGAAGCACTGACAATTCAGTCAGTGAAAAACATTTCCACCCAACTGAGGGAAAGCATATAAGCCAGCTGGCAAGTCAGGAAAAGCGAGTCACAAAAGAAACTGCCACTTATCATTTGACAGCACCTACTTACTGTTATGGCAAAACACAACCAAGCAACTATTATACTGGTTCATATCCTGAAAGTTTCAAATTCATACAGCTTGTTACAGGCAGCTATTCTGGAATAATTCAGGTTTGCTCTCATCTGAAATCTGACAGTGCATTATACATTATCAGCTCGTGCTTCCCACTAATGTGTTCCAAAAATCTATAGTTTTTAACTTCAGCAGCTTAACTCATGTTAAAGTTAAGCCTTGTAAATGTATTAGCTAGATCACGTTCACCACATCACATTAGCCACACTTTTTAAATAACATCCTTTTTAATCCAGGCAAACATTCAGAGACATAATTTTCCGCCACACTGATCAGCAGATTTGGGCATAGGAAGGATGAATGTGTCTGAAAGCAGCTGGCAGAAGGGTTAAAATTGTGTTTTGGTTCATATCCAATACAAGCCTTCTTTCCACATAAACAAAAAAATATGGAAATTGTAGGTAAGAAATAAGGCTGTGGCTCAGCAAAGCAGTTAAGTGTGTGTTCTGCTTTAAGTACTCCACCTCTAACAGGATTTAGGCACCTGTTTAAAGTTAAACACATAGTTAAATGATTCACTTAATGCAAATGGACAGTGAATGGAGACCTAGAAAGGTAAATCTCTCAAGTCTTTCAGTCGTGGGTCTCTGAAGCAATTTCATATTATTTTACTCATGGGGCTACTTTGCTAAGCTTCATCGCAGTCCCCAAGTCCATGGGACATTACTTCCTCATTTAAAACCTAATACCGCTAAATCAGTCTATAACCACCCAACTCTTTTACATGGGTGGCCCAAGGTACTTCAAAGTCATGCTACATAATAGGACACATTGGCCAAAATGGACCTTGAAAAAGCTTTCTTTGATATCATTATGGTCAGTCACCTAAGACATACAGCACTGTTTCTATTTTCTGAATGGATGAGGACACAAGATTCTCCAGCATTACAATATCAGTATCCAATTTCATTATCTGCTCTTCATACAGAAAGCTCTGAAGTCTGCTTTTAATGAAATTTTACCAGAAAAGCTTGATTTGTTCAAATATTCCTGGAAACAGAACACAAAAGGAATACAAATGTAACTGATGAAAATTTGTTTAAACCTCTCTGTAACTATACAAGAGAAAAGCTGTTTCTCTGCACCAACAGCATAACTATTTTATGCATTATATGTGAAATACTGGTTTGACCTAGCTATCACCTGAAATAAGCTTCCATTATATTTCTCTAGAAATAATTATTTACCCTGGAGAATCAGGGGTAAATTCTGATGATCCTAATACTTGTTTATCCAGCTAACTCCGTCATTAAACATCAATTAGAAAATAGAGTATAGTTGACAGGGAAAAAGTCTGCCATGTTCCCAAATCTGCAACTTTCCAAGCAAAAGACTACTCCCTCTAATTTGCAAGACAGTAAGTCATTTGGATCATTCGTGGCACAGGTCTGAGGAAACAGCCTACAAGCACATAGACTTTTTCTTCAGTATGGGAGTTAAAAAGCCATTTTTCTGCAAAGAAGGCTTCACTTATTTCTTACTTAGACCATTTTTGCTCAGACCACATTTCCCATTTTCTCTGTCTATATGGGCAAGATCAGTTTCTACAGAGCTAATCATTCAAAATTACAATGCGGCCCTACTGCTGTCACTAAGCTTAGCTGGCATCTATAGATGAGCACAAAAGAGCTGGTTGAAATTAAACCTTCCTAAGAATGAACTTACTCTTCAAGTCAAAGACTTTGCTACTCTGAAATTGAGGTGAACCATGACAGATAAAATGCAACAGAAGATGCTGCTTTGAATTATGCTTCTTTATATCCCATGAAAAAGGCTAACACTCCAATCAAAGCAGCCTGTTTCAAAAAATAATGGTTCAGTGTACCTATACAAAGTGTTAGCAGAAGTTTGCACCATTTCAAGTCTCAGTGAGGCAGTTGATAAGATAGCCCATGTTTTGATCGAGGTGACAAGGAGTATCCTTGCCTCATCAAGGTACTTCACAGATATGTTTGAGTTAGCTACCTCAAATACATGCATTATTCCAAGTATTTCCTACAACAGAAGAAATACAGTACAAGCACTACTGCATAGTCCAAGGTAAACCTATCTGCAGTGTTAATCTTAGATACCACTGCTCTGTGTTGCGAGAGTGCTAAACAGAAGGTTCTGTAACTTGTCTTGGTAAGCTGCCCCTTTGTCGGGTACAACATTTGCCTTGGCAGTGACAGGCAGGCCTAAAAATAAAATAGTACTTAGAGGAAAACATGAGTGCACACGGTATGCTTGTCTTTGAGCCCTGCACTGTTCGGCCTTTATACTATGGGAACATTATAGCTGCAGCATATTCCTCCAAAATTGCATGACCTGTAGTTTTCCCTTGCTATTTGCTTTTCTCCCTAAAGATCCTAATTTAGGTCCCTCTGGAGACTTCTGCATCATTTGAAAACTAGAAGTAGTATCTGGTTTTGAGCAAGGGACCAAATTTTGGAGAAATGGCTGAAAATTATTAAGCGCCCCCTTTTCTAGTATAGTAGATCCCAGCATTGATTATAAACTGAAGCCACAGATTCATATTTTAAGATGTTCCTGGTGCATGATATGGAAGAGAAGCAATAATATATTTGTCAAAGTTACACAGCTGTTGTGTAGCCATGCACACCTCTGAAGCTCCATAACAGGTTATTCAGGAACAGGTTAGCTAAAGACACAATGTGACACCCACCTACTATTGGAGATGTTAACATCAACCTCATGAAACCATACCACGTATTTTACTGGCCTTGCTGACTTCAGGTGTTTTAAAGTCTCAGCCATTGGCCCATACATTTTCTATAGCCTATCAAAAAAAAAAAGCAACCCAGCCACTTAATAGTAAATTTAATATCATTACGAATTATTAAGCATCACAAAGCTGAAAAACATTTTGATGCATGTGTGAGTACAGTACTGCATAAACATTACAAAGGCTAGGCAAAATGACTTGGAAAAGTTGCCTTGAATTTTCACCCACAAGCTCACATCCTAAAGTGAACCTTTCCTGTGATTTGACTGCGGCTTGTATTTTAGAATATGTCTTTTTTACCTCTCTATTTAATGTAACAGATATCGAAATGTTTTTGACAAGAGTATTGCCACCCACAATGTAAGATACAGTGAAAGGTGAAGTGCCTGAACTGCTCTAAATCAGGAGCATCTTCTCTGCAGATAAACTGTAAATGAGATCACAGATCTCATCAGCAGTGCAGGAGACACACCTGGCAACATGGTAAACCTTGCAAGACTTTCTCAGTTTCACTCAGTACCCTTTACTATCCCCTAGTAGTAATAATCTTTTTTTTTAATAACCTTAACTGTAAAACAAATACAATATTCACAGTATGAATACATTGCTTTTTTAAATACTTCTTGCTTTATCACTGCTTGGTGGCTTGGAGTTCTCCCTCAGTAAATGTACTGTATTACAATCTCTCAAGAGCAATTATGTGACTGTATTACATAACAGCATTTTTTTGCCCTAGAAATAGGCTACGGCCAACATTTCACTGTACAATTTTTATTTTCAGATTTCACTGCTGATATTTTCTAGATTACTTTAGGTTAATTTCAACCCAGTAACAAACCTGCCAATAAATTTGATCACACCATTTTAGATTTAACAGTTACTGAACCAGAATTTCGCTTCAGTCCTATAAACATTGTGTATTCTACATTATAGTAGGCACTACTTCAAATGCTGGCAATGTGCCCAGTACTGGACAAAATAAGATACAAATGGTCAGGAAAAAAAGTATTAGCAGCTACAAATCAGAGTATTAAACTAATGTGTCAGGGCAGCCCTATTAAATGGCTTCCAATTTAGCTTCAGAAGGGGCTGGGGCAATTTACAACAGTTAAGGAACTATTGTTTATTTCCAAATGAAGTTGAAAAAAAACCCTCACAAAAAATAAAATTAATGACTTGACTAAGTGCTAGATTTCGCACTTCTTTTTCTTACGAATAATCTCACTATAGCTAACGGGACTACTTGTATGAGTAAGGACTTTGTACATTTTTCAAAAACAGGCCTAATATTGTCCTGTAGTAAAAGAGTTTTATAAAAGTGTGATAGTCCTTGAACGTCAGTGTTAAGTAATCTAATGACATGATACCACGCATTAATCTAGCTAGCAATGAATTATTATTTAAGTACTATACTATTATGTTTTCAAAATAGCCTGACAGGATAACCAATCTGATTATGATTTACAAATGTATGTTTATTTTAGAATGTAGAGGTCACTACTCTGGCACTTTTATTCTATGGGCTAATTTCATTTTTTTTTTATTCCTAGGTTGCAGTTTGTTGCTCATATGTTTGTGAATCATCATCTAAATGAATGTGCTGGCAACACAATGAGGTGCTGTCTAAGTCTACTTAAGAGTTGCACAGTCTAATAGCTGTCACTATAAACCACTGTACCATCACAGAAAGCCACTAGAGTCAGGCTTCCCCTGAGTTCATTTCGATGCCTGTTTCAGGTTAAGATAAATGACATGGCCTACAAATTTCTTTAAGTGCATTAACCATAAATGGTGGCTAGCACAGCTGTGGACCACACCTGATACCCTGCAGGTAGGTGAAGTCCTCCCCACTCCGCCAAGATAGTTAACAAAACCAGTGAATGAACAAAACCATTATAACTGTGATTAAAAGAGGCAGCAAGCTGCAATTTCAAAGCAGTGCTGACTCTTCAAAGCTGATCATCCATCTGACAGTAACGATGAAAAGAAATCTGCGATATTAAAACATGCATTCAAATCTCCAATATACCATCACTATAGGCTCTTCTGTCTTTACATTTCCATCTAAGGCTATAATTCTTGACACCAAGAGCTCATAGTCTAGGTTTGTACAGCAGGATGAACCAAGCCTTTGGTCTAAAGCTTTGTAAGGTGTACTACAACACTAAACCTCAAGGTCCTCAGTGTTCTGAATCTTCAGGGAACTATCACACAAACATCGTAAAACCCACATACAAAAACATGTAATTAAGCTAATACGGGATAGATTGAGCACTTTTGAATTCTGGCCCAGAAAAGCTCTGAGCTAAATTCCTACTGATACTAAAGCCAAAGGAGTTAAGTGAACAAAGAACTTGGTCCAGACACTGCACTCAAAAATCATCAGAGATTTTATGTTCCTCAGGAAACTTATCTTTGCCTGAGCCCTTCTCACTGGACACTAACATGGCACTCAACCAACAAACCACTCTTGTGTTTCCATTAGGGGCTGTAGTTAAATCCAAATTCCTCTGATAAGGTCCCAAAGTCTCTTAAACCAAACACTCTGTAAAAGAAGTCACGTGCCTTTGCTTGCTCAGAAACTAACAGTTCTATTAACAGAAAGTTAGAGATTTTTAGAAAAATGTGTTGTACATACATGTTCAATTTTTCTAATGAAGTTTAAAGCTTTTTATTCAGCTGTTTATTTTTCTACAAAAGAGCAAAAGAAGTAATTTTCAGATGACAGAATATTTCTTCTTATCCACTCCTAATTAAAATAGAACTCAAGGGACTCACTAAAAACACAGTGATAAACCTGTGTGGGAGATTTCTCTTTTTTATCCCCCAAAGTGAGTATATTGAGAAAGCTATGAGCCATGAAAATGGTAATATTGTATCAAGAAACAGTAGCAGAACCAAAACAGGGGACAATAACCTCAATCTTTCGGTAGTGCCCTTTTTTTCTATGTTTAGCTGATGCAAGGTATTAGATGCAGCCAGCTGGATATACAAATAGGTGATGAAATCTTGTTCTTCATGAAATCCAACCAAGGGTTTTTGCCACTGGCTTTTACAGAGAGCATTTCCTCCACTGTGAATCAAGAAGAAGAGGATAACCTTCTAGCATTTCTTAATTTAGCAACTGCAGTTGCAGCAGGGTTTTAAAAACTTGTTTGCCAAATATCATGGGCAGAACTGTCAAACTAGACTAAAGGAGAAACAAGTTTTGAACTAACACAAGAGACGATGACATAACCTTCTTCAAAAAAAGTTGTGAAAGATTCTTGAACAAGCATACCTGCTCTAGTAAATAACGCAGCTTGGATGCTGAAAATGAACTGGAGGCATAAAAAAAACCCTCTGCAGTTTTAATGAGCTCAAAAGCAATCCAACTATCTATTTATATAGCAGGAATGGCTCTGAATATACTCTACCTGGGCTAGCATCTATACTATAGTTCTGTCTATTTTTAATCTCCTAATATGAAATATAGATAGGAAAATTATATTTGAGCAGTGGTTCTTTTGGCAAACATTAACTAAAATTAATTAAACTTTTGATGATATTCCTTCTCCTTTCCTTATTCTTTGTTTGTCCACTTCTGTGTAATCATGCAATATAATTTGAGGATCTTTGTGAATGTATGAGTGAATGGTGGAATACAAACTCTGTCTAGATTATTAGGAGCTGATGACTCCGTCACTTTCAAATGGAAAGATAAACTGTTCTAGATGTGTTGTGAAGTTACAGATTAGATCTCTGAATGGTGAGGTCTGAATTCTTGCTGGACAAACAGTTCATCATTTCCAACGATTAACAGACCCATTATCAGTCCAACTTATTTTCTTTTTCATGTCTGCAGCATAAAAATTGGATTCTGAAGACACTTCAAAATTCGCAAAGGCATAATTACATCTTCAGGACAGGAATGGATCACTTAAGCCACAGCATCAATGAGCTCAGAGACATGCAGCATCCACACATCACACGTTATTTAAAAAATCTTATGAAATAGGTATCAGAAACTATTTACTTCAAATATGTTTGCATAAAGCCCTTGATCTGATGAAATGTGACCACTATTTTTAAGTCGTTTTTAAGAGTTCTAAAACCAGAGCTTTTCAGGCATTATTCAAACATAAGGTTTTCAATTACTGTATATCTTCCACCTATATATATGTATTTGTGTTACAGCACTAGAGTTTCTTGGTGTTAATATCTCAGTTTAACATAGTAAGTATTTTGAACTATTATAGAGTGTGTATATATATATATATTTAAAAAGAGCTCAGTTCACAAAACAAAACTGCCCATTGCTACAGTCTTAGGCTACATTATTCATGTACGGCACACACTGTTCAAAGCAATTTCAAAGCCTCAGCTCCCTATAGTGTCAGTGGACAGAAGCTAGCACATCCAACAGTCGGTGCAGTACATCTGAGTTAGTTGAATAAACTTAGACAGTATCAAGGCTCCTCTCCTCCTTCCTCATAAAGTGAAAATGCAATGTATTTCCACATGTGGTTATTTATTTAACAAAAAAAACAGTTTTATTGGAATACATGAGAAGCTGTACTTGTTTAATGCATTCAGCCCAAGGAAGATACTTCTTATGTCAGAGAAAAAAGACTAAAAAGGAAATGTCTCTTTTTTTAGAAATTACTTCCATTCTGCCATCATGCTTAAAGCTAAGCATTCATTTAAGTGCTTTGCTAAATAGCAGCTTAAATATGCATGTTGTAAAATTATGAGAAGTATGAAACACCAAAATTCTGTTAATTAAACTGTGTGGAGCGATAAGACTGTTTTACACTGAAGCATCCAAATTGTTTTCTTGAAACTATAGGCATTGTATCCATTTGCAGCCAGAAGAAGACTTACTGATTGCAGAGTCATAGGAGGTTGAGTTGTGTTCATCTCGGAGAATAGGAAATGGTGACAGGTAAGCATGTGTACAATTCTTAGAAGGTGACTGGTTAGCTAAAAGTGAAAGAAAGCTAAAGATTAATATTTTACTGCCTTAACAATAAAATATTTTAAGCCTGTTCTTCAAATGGGCAAACTGAGTTTCATAGGTCAAGATTCCAGGTTCTCTCCCAGGCAATAGCTTACAGTGGATTTGGTTTGGTAAGAGATACCAGCCTTGTTATCCAGCCAAGGATATTCCTTAAAGGGCAACACAGATTCGTACTATGGGAACAGTAAAGCAGCCTTGCTGAAGGCACACTGCAATTTATATGCAATGCATATGTATGCTTTTATATGCGTATGTACCTTTCTCTTGTGAGGGTTAATTATGTCCGTCTCATTATTGCATGTCCCACCAAAAACAAAAAAGAAAAAAACCCAGGAAATTACTTTTTCTCTTGCGAAAGAACAATGAAAAATATCAAGCATCTTCAGGAAGTTTACAGTCTCAACAAATATGAGTGTAGTCTATGGAATCAATATCCCCAAAGAAGGGTTTTTCACTCTTCGTACTAAATACTTATAAAAACATCACCTTCTTCCTTGCAAAAGATAAAGGCTGACTATAGCTTAAACCACATTTAAATTTCAGATTCCTGACCACAGAATTCTCCAGATAAATAACAAAGGCAAATTAACTACAGTGAATATTACATTTGCCACCTAAGACCAAGCAATATATTTAGCAAAATACAGGTTATTGAAGTGAAATTTGTGTGATGGCACCTGCTTCTCACAAGGATTGTGGAAATCTTGCAATAAGGAGAGGGAGCTTTGTACCTCAGAGGTAGGGTCAAAGACAGGAAAAGAAGTTTTGCTTGACCTCTTCTTCATGGGAGATTTTGGTTGCAAAATACTATCTGATCTTCCAGAACCCTGGCATGTAGTGAAAGAAAGCAAAGGGTCATCTGTGAATTTACTAGAGGGATTCTTCTGGAGATGATGTGTCCCACACCATTTTCACAGTGGAATTGCCCATGCCCTCCTTAACCCACTCGTAGAACTAGTTGGAGGAACCCTCCAAGCAAAAATTCATGGACCATCCTAATCACTAAGCTCTTTTTCCCTACGTTACACAAATAAACAATCTGTTTAACAGTAAATTGCAAGAAACTGTCCTGATAAGAATGGTTAACAGGACAGCCGTAACACTTGCAGCATAAGTTGATAGTTAAATATGTATGATTTTGTCCTGGGGTTTCCTTTAGTACAGATTACAAAAATGTTTGTCAAGAATTTATTTTAGGGTAGCTGAAGAACCTGATCACCAAAGAAGCCATATGAAATCTGGTGATTCATAAGACGGAAAAAAAACCCAACAATTTTAGGAACAAACTACTGTAGATAATGTAAAAGGAAAAAATTACTTACTGTACCAGAAGTTCCACATGCTGGCATTACTCTCTCTTACATTTCCACTAAACCAGCACCTCCAGAAGAAACCTTCATGATGGAAAGTGGCCTTCTCTCCCTATGGGGGGGGGGGGGGGAAGCAGCCATTTACC
>NW_010972931.1:6199091-6210072 GCF_000737465.1 Haliaeetus leucocephalus
GGGGGGGGGGGGGGAGAACCCAGCCATTATCGTACAATTTTTAAGTGGCTGAAAGAATCAAGTTCAACTGAAATTAGGTGTCGAGGTAAAAAACACCACCATCGCAATGAAACACAGCCTGTCTGAACATAGGTTAGCTATAGCATATCTAAACAGTTATACTTCCTTTGAAAGAATGTCATATTGCAAAAGTAGTATCACAAAAGACAAATTCATTTTAGAGTTGATTACAATTGGTTACAAGAAGTTTTGAAGCAGGCTTGTAAGCCTCCAGAAGGTCAAAATGAGCATATTTGAAAGTTCATACAGAATTAAATTCTTACAAAATAAACACATCCAGGAAACCTACATATATAATTCTCATTATCATACTAACCCCAGCATCTTCAGGTGCTTTTGAACACGTTCCTATTTCTGTAGCAAGAAGCCAATAATCAGTTCCAAATGCCACCAAAAAAAGCAAAGCCCCCAGAGCTGCAAAGAAGCCTCCAAAAAATATCCCCACACTAAGTTTCATTATCAAAGTTAGCTTCAAAAAAAGAAAACAAGAAAGGCAGTACTTTTTTAATTACTTAAGAAGAAGCAGTAAAATAAATAAAATGTTTGGGAAAGTGACTAAAAAGCTGTTTACAGAATACAGCTCATATCTAAAGAAGTTTCTCTTCGCTTGACTTTCTGCCTGTGTTTCCCAATGCCCTATGAGTCGCTTTGTGTCTCCTAATTTGTGTCTCCTAGTTCCATGTGGCTGACTCAAGCCTGACAGATGAAAAGGGCCTTCTATTTTAGGACACTGATGGCAGAGCTTCATTCTGCTTCTCTGTCTGGGTGAGGCCAGTCAGAAATAGCTGACCTTCCCCTAACTAATCAGGGATTGACTTGAAATATTATTGCAGCTGGTGCATCAGCATCAGTGGAGACGGAGATGGAGTTGCAATGGCTCTGTCCATCCACGTGAACTGCATTACAGAGCACAGAGTAGCAGCAAGGACTTCCAAAATTCAGGCTTGGTGGTGAATGTTTCCTTGGCTGCTAGCACGGAAGGAAACACATGCAACACTCTGGAAGTTACCATAAGTCACATTACTAAATGAAGGCTGAGATTTTTCTATAGAACTTTAAAACATGGTAGCCAAATTGCAGAGATGCCTTTGAAAAATCCTAACCTGTATTACAAATACAGTTAGCTTTAAAAATTTACATCTTACCCATAAAGTAATAGCTTTACCAACACTAAACTAAGCATTTAACTGATTTATTCAGATCTTATTTGCATATATCACAAAGGCATGCAATTAAAAATTCCTCCCAGCACCTGATAAAGACACGTCGATCTTTTTAAAAAAAAGAAGACACTTTCCCATACATGTATTTTGGCCATTTTGGAAGGTGATGAGGTAACACATTTAAATTCCAAGGACTCCCTGCAAAAGAAAAAGGCTTTTTCAACAACAACTTTTCATGCCAAGCAGGCCTTCCCAAACATCTCTAGTGGATTACAGGGCATGCTCCTGTAGAGATTTGTTGAGTTTATACTATGCACCAGATCCTGCAGTCCTTACCCAGTAAAATTTCATTGGCATTATCTATCACCAGAGTAGAAAATATTCCACCAACATCCCATCCTGGGAAGTGCTGGGATCAAGAGAAGGATGATGTCAGTTTACTCCAGAAAACATTTGTTGCAGAATTTTACTGCAACAGACTGAGGTCTCCAGAGGGGCTCCTACTTCCAATATCCCACTATCTCTTTGGACAGTGCAGCAGTGTGCTCAAGGAGAGCAAGGAAAAGACTGTTTCTATCATCTCTCCTCATTTCCAGGCAGTTGAACCAGAGATGTGTCCTCAGTGTTTTTATAAGACTACATTATCTGCCTAATGCCATATAAGCATTTGTTACAAGTCATATTTTATTCAAACCTGATACTATACTAACTTCATACACAAGCACACCTGATACTTTGTGGCCTTTTTGTACTGCACAGTTTCAGTGAATGCAGAACAGTAAGTGAATTTCAGTCAAACAGATTCTTTTTGCCGTATGTGCTTTCCCTGACAGCCACTGATGCAGTTCCCTTTGCTAGAGCAGAAAGTGATTTTTGGAAACATCACTTTGGAAAGTGGGATTTTATTGTTCTTTACTAAAGAAAAAAAAAATCTTTAGGAAGAAGAACACATAGAATGTGCTATAAAAGAAAATAAGGCCTATTTTAGAAAAGGATTACTTGCAGGTTAGAATAATGCTTTAACTTTTGGTCAGCCCTGAAGTGGTCAGGCAGGTGGATTAGATGATTGTTGAAGGTTTCTGCCAGCTGAAATATTCTATTCTATTCTATTCTATTCTATCCAAAATAGAGAAGAAAAAAAAAGAAAAAAAAAGGTAGGATTCAGTTCAGGACTAACATACCCAAATTTAGACAATTTCACATGAGCTAGATGTCTTTCCATTATAATCAATAGTGACCTAGTCAATACAGTCAGTGGAGCCTAGAGAGCGGTTCAGCACAACCTAGATTAGACTCAGACACCTAGCTCTAGCTACTTCCCAGGGTATCCTGCTGGCTCTCAGCTGCCACTCCAGAAGGGCATATTTCTCTCCCAGATTTAACCCTATCTGCCAGCCCCACACAGGGGTCTTAGGTACCCTCTTTCACCTCAAATAGCACGAGGAGCCTATGTGATGGTGACTGAATCAAGCCTGGACAGAGGTATACAGTTGCCTTACTGTCATCTCCCACCACTGGATGCTGCAGGACGTCTAAGGCATCGACATTTGGCAGGCAGGTATGACGAGGGACTTAGAGGAGACCCACTCCTTTCTTGAATGACAGCTACAGGCTAGGCTCACACCACCTAAAAGTGATGCTAGATACCTCTGTTTAGATGGCTGAAACCAGTCTCCATTAGCTGGTCAGGTCATTCTGGAGGAACTACTGAGTGTTTTAACCAGAACTCCATCGACTCCAATGGCAGCACAGATCCCTATTTCACATGGAGATGTCTGAATGCAAAGGTCTTAATCTGGAACTGAATCCCACTCAGTGGGCTGGAGTTCCCAACCATTTTGCTGTTGTATGGGTGGCCTTACAAAGCATTGGCCCAAAGCTCAAGAAATTTTATTCAGTGAAATCCAGATACGTAGATAGCCACAACATAAACAAAATCAATGGTACAAAGTTCTTCATGATATCCATTTAAAAAAAACCAGACACAATTGAATTCATTCTGATGTGCTGTTTAACATAATGGCATTTAGCTCATCTTAAATAATTTTATTTTTCAGTGTTACAGGATATGTGTTTATAACCTCCAAAATGCCAATTGGACAGAGCGATGTATAAGTACTGCAAAAGGGGACAAACCTGAAGCTGGTGAATTCTGACAGTGAAAATCATACAAGTATTTTTCACTCTCATGCTTTACTCTACAATTCTCAAAGCTCTTTTAAAAAAGATGGTTATGCACTGCTATTCATACCTGTAACTAAGGAAACTGTGGCACACAATGATGCAATTATTTTTTCAACATTACATCAGAAGTAACTCCAGCCACTGAACCACAACTAATAAAAGAAATAAAATGGCTGGTTTCAGCTTTATTGCACCTACCTGGCTTCAGGTCAGAAATGCACCAGTGACTCTGTGAACCCATTTCTGCATGAGAATAACTTACCCTCATGAGTAGCTTCACTGAAATCAGTTTGCATGAAAAGTTTCACTGAATTCAAATGACAGCTGAATCACTGCCTGTGCAGCACAAGTATTTATTTTTAATATACTGTACATGCACTCTGGTCTCAGTTAGCATGTTCATCCTGAGAGGATCTAATTTAATTATTCTCTTTTATATTTATGGCACATTCTCTGGCAGTGCTACCTTCCAAATACTCTAACATCTCCAGTATTATGCCCGGCTATGTCAGGAATGAATCAGAAGCCATGTTAAGACTTGTTATGTCAGCTTAAAAATTCATGTTATCCACTACTTGAATACTCACAGGAAGTCTCAGGGCACTTCTTCTTCAATTAAATTAAATTCTGAAGGTTCCTCAATAGAAGAGAGAAAGTTTCAAGGCAGGGAAAAGAAGTCCAGGCCTATCAAGCCAAAACAATCATTATTCTGTATCTTAAACAAGGTCATTCCCCAACTCCTTCCAAAATTCCTAAATTTCTACAGAAAGACTGTCATTTTAAAGCAAAGTGACTTAGCCAAATTTATCCCTACTATAATGACAATGAAGTAATTAAATCAGTTTTAATATACAATCAATTTGGCCAATTAAGCCCAACATTCATTGATTTTGTTGATGCATAGTGTGAAGACTGAAGGCCCCCACATAATGGATGGATTCCAATCTCATTTAACAAAGCTGGCAAAAGTTTTATGATTTTATTTCTGTTTATTTTCCAGATAGATAAGGCTAAACTAACTCCTAAATCTGCATATTTTATTTATGTATCTAAATAGCTCCAGCTTCAATATAGTATCTGAGCCCCTCCTTGTATTTAAAAATAGAAAAGAAGAAAAAAAACAAACCAAAACAATAGCAGGCTGTTTCCTTCTTCCTTTCCATCTGAAGGAGAAAAAGCTTGATTAGTTTATGGGAGGGGGAGATTGTTTATTTGCTTGTTTATGTTTGTGTGTGATTGAGTAAATGTCGTGTGTGTATGTTTGGAATTGGCAGGCAGCTCCTTATCTGTGCTGGCAGATACGTCCATGATCTAAAAACAGCCTTTTAGAACTGGCTGCATGTCTCACTATACACCAAGAAACAATTTCAGCAGCTGCCTCAGAGCTGAGTCCTTCTGAGACCTCCATGCCCATTTACTGTTGAACAAAAACATTCTGAACAGCGACGGAGTATCTCACCCGCTGATTCAGATCCTCATCCTGTCCATCTTCCCCAGCTGGGCACTATGTTATCCATTGCACCTACACGATCAATTGTCAGCAGCATGCTGGGCAGCCATACAGAGTATAGTACACCTTGTCTGTTAAATCTTTGGCTGGGATTCATCTTACCTAACACTAGACAGCTGCAGGGTAGCTGTCTCCAATTAAGCTGGTCACCTCAGGTTTCCTTTACAGTCATATCGGCATTTTTACGGCACAGTCCATCTGACCTATTTTTGGATGACTACTTCAATGTGCAATGAATCATGCCCTAAAAGCACAATTACTTTTTTCTTTTTTTTTTTTTCTCCACTGACTAAAAGGAGGCCTGGTATAACTAGTTTGCGATATGGCCACTTTAATTTTAATACTACAGTAAATCAGGCCACAAATCACAGAATCACAGAATGACTGAGGTTGGAAGGGACCTCTGGAGGTCACCTTGTCCAACCCCCATGCTCAAGTAGGACCACTTAGAGCTGGTTGCCCAGGATCATGTCTAGACAGCTTTTGAGGATGTCCAAGGCTAGAGACTCCAGAACCTCCCTGAGCAACCCGTGCCAGTGCTGGATCACCCTCAGAGTAAAAAACAGTGTTTCTTGATGTTCAGAGGGAACCTGCTGTGTTTCAGGTTGTGCTCATTGCCTCTGGTCCTGTCACTGGGCGCTACTGAAAAGAGCCTGGCTCTGTCCTCTTTGTACCCTCCCTTCAGGTATTTATAGATACGGATAAGATCCCCCTGAGCCTTCTCTTCTCCAGGCTCTGAACACTCCCAGCTCTCTCAGCGTTTCCTCACAGGAGAGATGCTCTAGCCCCCCTCATCATCTTACTGGCCCTCCACTGCACTTCACTGACTAAGCTCATATGGAGGTAGATGATGGTAACTACCCTTCTTCTGACATAAGGACAAAAGCAGCCCATATCCCACCAACAGCTTCAACAGGAACTCTAATAAACCAGTAAGAACAATCTTTATGAGGCATTATATCTACACATTTTTATGTATCCAGGATCCATTGTTAGGCATCTGCAGGAACACGTGAAAGACTTGCAGCCACCCAGATGAACAAAGCTGCAGTGTGTATATGCCATTTGGACTCTGCCTCATACCCTCTCTGTGTTCAGGACTTTGACACTCTACAGGGTATCACAGATCTATTCAGCCACAGAAAGGAAGAGAAAACTTTAGTATGACTGTGAGCGGGTCACTCTGTTTCATATATCATATATGCATTATATTTTACATTAACTCTACATTGAATAAAACAGGTAAAAATATGGGAAGGCACAATTTTTTTTTGAGTCATACACTGATTCAAGGTGTGATGAATCCATGTCCCTGCAAGTTGGGCAAGATAACTAAAACCATAAGACGTACAAGAAGGTGCATCTGAGTTCCTCATATCCTTGATGAGTGCTCTAAACTTTTCTTAAAATTATAGGAAAGCTAGGCCGATACCATTAATGTTTCCTGCAGTGCTTTAAAGGAATGACTGACCCCATGCGCAATTTTCACAGAAATTAAGGAGTGGCCTAATTTTAGGAGGTGTTCCAGGCAGTTTCCCATGGAAATAAGCTATGTGCCTGCACCCCAGAAATAGAAATTAAGAGTTGCACCCTTCTTCACCATTTTCATCGCTGTCTTACATGGGTCCTTCTACAGCAGGAAGCTATTATGAATCTCATTCTGAGGCAGCAACTCCTTCCATCTACTGCACAGACACTTTTTGGCACATATTTTTGGATTTTATTCAGGAGGCCTGAGGAACTAGCCTCCAGTCCTTTCTGTACACTTGCAGCTTCTACAGAGCTCCTGAGGTTAAAAAAAAACACCATAGGCTTGGGGTGTGCGTGAAATAAGGGTAACGTAGTAAAACAGGAAATGGACTGGAGTCAACAGGAGTCATCCAGGCCATCCTCTGCTCCAGAGCAGGATCAAGAGTATCTAAACCACTCCTGACATATTTATTTTATCTGTTAAACATCAACTGAAAGAAACATGGAAATCTATGTGGTCTTAGTTATGCTGCCATGGAAAACTCCAGAAGGGGAGAAGTAGGCCCAACGCCTGAAATAATTCCTTCCTTTAACAAGATTTTATAAATGCTTTCTAAGTCACTCTGTGATGCGCACCAGCACTTACAGCTTTGAGGGTGGAGTCAATTAAAAGGTTTCCACATTCCTTAAATCTGCAGATCTTTTCAGAGAGATTACATTTTAAATGTCTTTAAGATTAACAGTAGTTTCCAAACTCAAGTTCATTTACAGTACCTCTTAAAATGTTCTGGACCACTGGATTGTAACTTTTTCTACTGGGCTCAATTTGTATATGAAAAGTTGAAATGACTGTTGAATGTTGCCCTAATGATTTGAAGCGGTAAACCAGAATGAAATAAGTCATTGTTAGATTCGCTAAATTTGATGACAAATTGTACATTTGGGGTCTTGACCTTACCTATTTGTAGCGCGGGAATCCAAGAATATATTCCATTTACTGCAATAAATTGCTGTAGTTGTCTTAGATCTGTCTTACAAAAGTATTTTACAACTTTTATTTAAGAATTTATAAGGTTTAAAATTTTTTGCCCTGTTGAAGGAATGAAAGGATCTTTTTTTCAAAACTTTGTTCAATTTCAGATGACTTCCATCAGTGCTTTCATTTTGTCATGGCTTGGAGCACACACAGCCACAGAGCTGGCTGAGGAAGGGCAGCTGCAGACTGCCTTAACCCTTTGCTTGGCAGGTGACACAAGCATTTACCACAGTGGATATTTTTAGTAAAGGGCTGCAGATCCCTCACCCCTTCTCCTCATTAGCAAACTGAACCTCAGACATTCTCGCCCGGACTAGTTCTCCTCCCATTCATAATCTGAGGCAAGAACAGCCCAATAAGCAAGTCCGATCTCTGGCAGCCTGACACTAAGAAATGTTCCTTCTGCCATTAAAGTCTCTTTTTTTGTTGTTTCAACCCTCTCCATCTATTCAACTTTGATCTTCAATTAGGACAGCAGAACTAGACACAAAGTTGCATTAGTATTCAGACCCAATAACTGATATATAAGTAAGAAAGTTTTCCTGCTTTTCTACTTCAGGTTCCTCTATTTTTTATCAAAAGATGGAGTTTGCTTTCTGGGCCACGGAACAGCAATAAAAACTTATGGTCACTGGTTATTTACTGTGACTACCAAGTTCATCTCATAATCACTGACTGCCACAACAGAGAGGTGCACCCCCTAAGCATGCATCATGCTTTGTTTCTAGCTGTGCCTTTACATTTAGAATACTTACATATCATGAAAGCTGAGTACTCAGATTGTGTTGTGTCAGTAGTCTACATAATTTTCCTGGTCCTAGCATTATCCATATAACCAATAATTTTGATTCTATCTCTTCTTCCAGGTCATTAAAAAGGGTTAGAAATGAGAGGACCATCTAGACATACCTTTTCCTCAGGGAAGATTATCCATTCACAAATACAGTCTGGAGATGTATCGAACAATTCTGAATCCACGTGCTGTTTACCATTTCTGAGTAGGTATTGCTCTACTGTCTTTAAGAATCATCCAGTAACAAGTCAAACACCTTAAGGTAGCAACAAGTCAAACACCTTAAAGTAATGTAAGTGTACTATATTGATAGTATTTTAATCAACCAACTAGGTAATTCTGCCCCCAAAGATATTAGACTGGTTCTGTTTTCCTTTAGACTGGGATTCATTGTATTTCATTACCTTAATTATTAGTCAATTCCCTTACCAGTCATACCATCACTTTATTTGGGAAATTTTATCTTAAGATTTCTTTATTTGGGAGCCTTTATCTTAAATTTTGCAATTGTAATGACAAAACATGAGAGGGAACCTCCGAGGTAGCAGTAACCATCTGCCTTCAGTTCAAAGGCAGCAGATATATTTGCCATGTTACTATACATTAATGCCTTTTTCTTAACCATTATGCAAAAGTAAACACTTAATACGCACAATCCTTTAATAATCTAATCAAGTTTGCAAGTACAAAAGCAGTAAGAAATCCATTAAGGGAAGAGACACCTATAGGTTTTCTAAGTTGTTGGTTTTTTTTTTTTCTCTGTGAACAGTTTGCACTGACAATGTTATTGGAGCATCAGAAAGTTCAGTTATTCTCTGCTTTACAAGCCATTCTGCATGGAGATAGCTTGAAATAATAAACAAAACTAAGAGTTTTCGCTGTCAGGGAATTCAATATTCCTGCCTACAACAGTTTGTGCCCATTGTATTAGATCACATTAATCTTCAGAATTTGAGAAGAATACAGAATTGCTAACTCTGGGTTCTGAGACTTATAGCAGAGACTGTCATTTACATAGAACCTCAAAAATTTCACTTGGGCTGCGTTTGCACAAAAGTCAATCTGCCTTATAGCCGAGGAACAGTACCTAAACCCTTGTAATATCTTTTAATCATTCACCCCTTAATAGTTTCCTCTGATAAATCTTCAGGCCCTTTCCATTTCTTCTATCAGCATTAAAATGACCAAGGGTAAAATTAGTGCAATATTGAGCAGACAATGTAGTGTCAATTCCCATGATGCTCTAATATTTCAATATCTTGTAACCATTTTGTCCATTTCAGAGGAATTGTATGCAATTGTGATCTCCTTTAATGTTATATCCAGAATTTTAAAAATCTCACTGAGAGGATTTGTTATTCAAAGTGGCCTCAGAGAGCTAAATTAATAGGATGTATTGGTTAAGCCAACTATAAATTATCACAGCCACTGGGATATTAGACAACTGAGTTATTCTGGAGACTGATAACATCTTTGTCCCTATGCATATGCTAGGCTAAGCTTTGCCTTGGTATCTTATAAATTAGCTGCATATCTACGAATATGTCTTGCTTTCCAGTTTTGGCGGGGGGAGGGGGTTGAGCTTAATTCTTCACAGCCATAAGGAAAAACACACTCCTTTTTTGTGACCTAAACCTGTTGAAGACCCTCGATCCTGTCATTTCTTCTGAAAACACAAAGATAGAACTGAAGTTATGCATCCTCTTGTCAGTTTCTGATTGTTCTCAAACTTTATCAGCTTGTGCTAACTTTTAAAATTTAAGTCATCATCATTTTTCAAAAGCTTCTTCTTACTGATAAGTAAAAACAAGTTAAAGCATCTCCTGTTCCCTTGTGTATTTGGGTGGTTTTTTTAAAGTATTTAAAACTGCAGCCCTTTCATTGATCCCTGGCCTAGCAGCTATATACAAAAATCCCCTCTACCTCCAACACAAAGGTATTTTGCACATGACAATCACTTCCGCCCGTGCACCTCCGAGATTTAAAAACATCGTTTTACTTCTTTGGATGCAAATACATTATAACATCACAGCCGTCCACAATTCCAGCCATCCCTGACTTTAACGGAAAGGCAGCACAGCAGCGTACGTCCTAAGCAGAACGAGGGACGCCCTTCTTCCCTGGCTCAGTACCACAACCACCAGCCGCGTAACAAGGCGGGAAAACACTCTGCCGTCAGAAACGCTTGACGAAGGCACCGGGCTGAGCCCCGCGAGAGGGCCGAGGGACAGCAGCAGCAGTGGGACACAGCCGCCTTCCCCCATGAAGGAGGCAGGCTCGGAGGTGCGCGGCCTCCAAAGTCATCTTTCCACAGCGGCCCAGAGAACGGTGCAGGGGCCCCGTTACCACACTCCCAGGGCGTATTTCTGCCTCCAAAGCCCCTCCACCCTACCTAGCTCTTCCTGCTTTCCTCAGAGCCTCAGGCCCTGAGGTGAGAGGTTGCAAAACTCTGGGTGTACAAACATGTCTTCCTGTGAGATGAGGCAGGAAGGGCCATGTCCTGTAGGGGGGGGTGTGTGTGGGGAGGCAGGGATCCCGACAGCCTCCGAAACCTGCAGGGATCCTTATTCCTCCTCACCTGAAGAAGAGGAAACACGAAAACTACACTCGTTAAGGCAAACACAACGCCAACCTTCGCCCCGCTCCTCGCCCCACCGCCTCCATGTTGCCGCCGCGCCGCCGGCACTGCGCATGCTCAGAGCCGCCGCCGCGCCGCCGGCCGCTACGAGGCGCGGGGCGGGGGCGGCCGGCGGGCGGGGGGGGGG
>NW_010972931.1:6210082-6259782 GCF_000737465.1 Haliaeetus leucocephalus
GGGGGGCGCGGCCCGCCGCTGGGCGGATGGAGGAGGAGGAGGAGGAAGATGGAGGCCGCGGAGCAGCGGGGAGATCAACGGCGGCGTCCGGCCGCTTCGTGCGGTGCCTTTACGCGGTGGGCTTCCTGGTAAGCGGGCAGGCGGGCTGCGGCGGCGGCGGTAGTGCCCTGGCGGAGCGGCCTGAGGCGGGCGGCCGTGCCTGAGAAGGGAAATCCTCCCCGCCTCACACGACCCCGCTGCCCGGCCCCACGGCTCCGGGGCAGCCCTTGTGAGGGGCCGTGCTGGAGGCAGAGGAGGGGGCACGGCCCCGGAGCCGTGAGGTCCCCTCAGGGTTGTCAGGGGATGCTGCAAAGCCCGAAGTCGGGCAGACACCCCCCACCCCCGCTACCCTCCCCGGGTCCCGGCTCGTAGCGGGCCTCCCCCCTGACGCTCCAGATAAAGCTGCTGGGTTTTGAGGTACATCACTTCGCTGCTTTTTTTTTTTTGGAGTTGATGCGTTTGTAGCGATAGCCGTTTGCAGCGGCCGTATTGTTTTATCCGTGCAAACAGTCGTGTAGTTTGATACGAAGGTATGATTTTTATCCCGTGAATGAAACGGAATAGCGCAGCGCCCTTAGAGCTAAGTCTTGCCTTATGCTTATCAGAGAGCTGTTCCTCGTTTCCTTGAAATACCAGTGGTTGGTGTAAACCGAAAAAAAAATAATCCATGCTTCTTCTAGAAAAAAGCCCCTTACTGAAAGAATATAGCGTATAGACTTTAAAGAAGGTTTGTATTCTGGAGTGATTCATGAACCTCGGGAAAATGTCATTTAATTAATTTAAAATTAAAAGGAAAACGACTACAAAACAAGTACAAATTTGCACTGTGAAATGTAGATCTGTTCTCTTACCTACCTTTAGGTTGGGCAGTAGAAACAATCTGGTTGGTTTGGGTCCTGGAGCAAATATTCCAGGGAAAGGTGTGTTAGGACAAGCTTTGCTTCTTAGCTCACTTTTAAACACTGTGTTTTTCCAACTCTGTAATACCTTGCTCACCTAGAGCATGGAGTACACACTGAAATCAACCAAGAAGTGAGTGTCCTTTTAGAGGGTGTGAAGTATAGTGAAATATCGTGATAAAGAGCTGTTGCCTGTGATGCAAGCTTCCTGTAACCAAGCAAATACAGCGTAGTTGTCATTTGACATAAGAAATTATAGGTGAAATGAGCAATAACTACCCATTAGAGGATAGAGGTTAATGGGTCTTGCCCTACCTGCATGTCTGTGACAAGTCTAGTACTGCCAGGGTATATTCTGAGACTTGTCCTTTTTAATGTTTCTATCGATGACCTCAATGAGGTCATTGAACCTCTCATCAGGTTTGCAGGTGACACCTAAGTAGGCGGTGCAGTTTAGGAGGACCTAGACAGGCTGGATGGATGAGCTGACAGGAGCCTAATGAAACTCCGCAAGGACTACTGCCAAGTGCTGCACTGGGGAAGGAAGAACCTCTTCCATATATACAGGCTGGGGAGCAGCTTTCCTGGTAAGGCCCTGGTGGGGAGCAAGCTGAACATTAGCCAGCAGTGTGCCCTGGGGGAGAGGCAGCCAGCAGCATCCTGGGCTGTGTGAACAGGGAAGCAAGCAGTCCTCCTTCGCTCAGCGCTCATGAGGCTGCATCTAAAATACCATGTTTAGGTCAGAGTGAGTTCCCTGGAGGGCCACCAGGATGGTTGGCAGGGTGGAACACCCTGTGAGAAAAGGCTGAGGGGAGCCTTGCAGCTGCCTTTCCATTGCCTGCAAGGAGGTTAACGGGAAGCTGGAACCAGACTCCAGAGTGCAGTGCTGGGCAAGAGAGAGAGAAGGTCTTATTTCCAGTCAGAACCTCTTGTTTCAATTTAAGGAAAACCTTTGACACCATGAAGACAGTCAAGCAGCAGGACAGGTTGCCAGAGAGGCTGTGCAGCCTTCATCCTTGGAGGTGTTCAAGACCTGACTGCATAGAGCCTTGAGCTACTAGGTCTGACCTCAGAGCTGGCCCTGCCGTGGGCAGAAAACTGGACTGGAGACCTCCTGAGGTCCCTTCCAAGTGGCTTATTCTGTTATTCCATGATTGTGCATGCGAGTGCTTGGAATAGCTTATTGAGCCCTAAGATTGTGTTATTGAATATGTTCATAAGTTGTGTGGTCTCTTTGCTCATGCTAATATCTTTAATAATGGTTCTAACCTTGCCAAGTCTCAACTTCAACCATCAAAAGATACTTAATGACAGACTGTGAGAATTTTCTTATGCATTGATTCAGTTATTCTGGCTTGGGCATACTATGAATGGCTAGTCTTGTTCAGCTCATGCAGTCACTGATAAAAGGTGGTCTTGTTCCAATAGATCTCTTCTGTAAGGTTCCGCTCTGGTATAGGACACTGTATGCTGTGCCAGGAGCATACAGTGAAAGAACTACTGGGGTCACTGTAGTTAGCTTAACAAAAGATAAAAAATCAAAAGGAATGAGTAGGAGATTCTTGTACTGCTCAGGATAGGCAGTGTCCTTTGCCCTCCTCTTACAAAAAGTTCTTCACTTATGATTTGCTTTTTTCTTTCTTTTTCTTTTTTTCATGTTTTTGTCTTTTCACTACATTTTGTAAGTTATACAGAAAGGCAGTCTGTAGGTAGGTTTAGATCTACCATAGCTTCTTCCCCATCGTGGTTGAGAGGTAAAATACTGTAAATTTTCCAAATACACTCTCTTTACACAAGTAAAAGTATTTTCAGGTGATTGAAATTACAGACTACTTTACATTTAAAATAATAGTACCAAGTACTTTTCTTATTAAACAGATAAAGTTTAATAGATATTAAAGGAATACTAAACGTTTAAATAAATATATGCAGAATGATTGTATCTGGAGGGGTAAAGAGAATTGCTGTTTTCAAAGTTTTAATTCCTCTGTGAGGCAATCCTCTATCTTTTCAGTTTATGTGTTTTTGTAATTTCGTACATACAGGATGCATTGTAGAGGTTACAACATACCACACTGGCCATGTTAATCTTGTATCAATATGGAAATAACTTAAAATGTTTAAAAATATTGACTAAGCCAGGTTGCCATCATCTTTGTTATGATCAGTTACTAAAACTTTTTCTGCCTTCTTTTCAGGATTTATTTGGTGTAAGCATGGTTGTACCTTTAATGAACCTTCATATCAAATCTCTAGGAGCAAGTCATACAGTTGCTGGAATAATAGGTGAGTTGGAGTACTTGATTGATTTACCAAAGAATAAGATAATGTGAACTGGATTATGTCTTACTGCACATTGAACGCTGTAACATAACTCTTCCTTGCTAGTAGCATAATAAAAAGTAAGGCCAATTTCCAAATAAAACTGTACAGGCAGCCATACTGTGAGACCTGTCCAACCTTGCATGCTGACAGTAGCCCAAAGCAGGTGCTTGTGAAAGAGCATTCTTGGAAAGAACAAGGAAGTCTTGCAGTAACACTTGTACAGATGCTTTTCAGCATCCAAGAATTTACAGTTTAGCAACTTTGAGAGACAGAGGCATTGCTTTTAGTTTTATTGTTATTTATAGATGTTGCAAACAGTACTTCTGCAGCTAGTTCTCCTGAGCTTTCCAATGCCTATGAGTGCTCCCAGTTTGATTAAATTCCTTGCAGCTCCCTTTTGGCAAAATATTTATCATCTTCAAGGAGTGCTTACATGTAAATTCTCTGAAGGTTTGAAATTTTATCTTAAAAAACGAAGCAGTAAGATGAAGTTGTGTGGTTCTAAAGTTCTTATTTATATCTTAAGGTATTGTTTATGGTTTGTAATGATAAAAATACGATATTCTTTATAGCTATGTGTGGTTGACATGGGCTCTGTTATTCAGTTTTTTATTACCTTGCTTTTTTATTTTGGGTGAGATTTAGCACTTTTCATGAAATAATTCTGGTTCTGCTCTGAGTTGTCAGAGTATTACTTTAAGCAGTAATTCATCAAAAATACATTTTCATTTCAACAGTCTGCTTTGATTTTTAACTTTAAAAGAAACTGGGGTTTGAGGTGATTCCTTATAAATGAAAGAGGCTGGCAGATGTTTTTCTCTGCTTCTCATTGCTTCTTCTCTTCCGTCACTAACTGCTGCTAAACTCTTAGCCTCCAAAATGAAAGAGTAGGGTCTGTGGTTTTTTCAGGGCTTCTGTGGTGCCTTGTAATAGGTTGAAGTGCCAAGTGGAAAGTAATTAGTGCCTCCCAGTAATGAAATTCTCTCCTGATTCTGAGAAAACAATTATAAATGCCAAGGTCTATTTTGTTTAATACACCATACAAAGCAACATCCTTCTACACTAAATAGTTTTACAAGTTTTCAGCATTTGGTTTTCTTTTTTTGTCATTCCTGAAACTGTTTCCTTGGTTATGTGCTAAACTACACACTTGGTTTGTCCTGCTCCCTCTTCCTATTCTTCTAGTAAATTATTCCCAGAATTTCTCTCATGCTTCCTCATTTAAAATTTTGTGCAGTTTTCATTTTTAAAAAAAAAAAGTTTAAATTTTAACATTGGTATTTTACTTGTTTATTTTAGGATCTCTCTATGGTATAATGCAACTATTTTCCAGCACATTTGTGGTGAGTTCTAACACTACATTCCTGACTATGTTGGTATTTCTATGGATTTTAGGAGTAAAAAGGATGAGGCTAATAATAGTGTTTCTTGACATTTTGAAAATTTTTATAGTGTTCATATAAGCATTTTTTGTTGGAGGATCCAGTTTTTAGTTTGTGTGGGAAATGTTTGTTTCTTCTATAGGGAATTGCCAGATTTTTCAGAACTAAACAGAGTATAGTCTTTAGACAAAAACTACAATCCACATTTGAGCTCAGATACATTTCTGAGCACGTCGCAGTCACACAGGGTTCTCTTCAGTGTCGCTGCTAGTAAAGCAGTTCCCTTTAATGCAGTAGCCTGTCCAAAAGGCAGTCTCACCAGTCAGCGCTTCATAAACCTGTTATCTAGAGTTTGCTTTCCCTGCTTAATGAGCAGTGCCTTGTAATTTGCCATATGGCCTAAATTCATGCATTACGTCTTTGAGCTTTGTTTGGTTTTGTTTTCTGTTAGCTTTTGATTTTTAACATCCTAATCTAAGCAAGAGTGCAAAGACTAAACCTCTTGAATGCATGCTTTACCTATCAATACCTTAGATCCCTATGTTAGCTGGGAGCACCTTTAATATTACCCTGGTACCTCCTAGCTTTCAAGAGAGCAGATTTTGAGCGTCTCATGAAAAAACTGTTTCAGGGTTATTATGCAGGGCACCTGGGATAATTTGCTTCTATAATCCTGTGGCATTTTCTTTGAACTGCAAGACCATTGCCTACCTTCTTAAAAACCTACTTCCTGCTTGGAATCAAGCTGATTTATAAACATGCTACATGCGAGTTTACTGTTTGCCCTTCTCATAACTACTTCCTCCTTGTCTGCACTTAGATGACAAACTCCGTATAGCTAAGGTCATTCCTTTTAGGATGCTCAAAAAGTGTCTAGTACATAGCGACCATTGATGCAAACAAATATTTCTGGTTGGTTGTGATAACATTTTCAGAGGGCCCCTACTACTAATATTTCATGGTGTTTGTTTCAGGAATTTATTTTTAAAAGAGAGAAGTTATTTTTAAAAAAGCTGTGTGCGTGACATTAAATAGAATCAGTTTCAGCAGGTGCACTGCCGGCAGGGCAGAACTCTGTTCATGACTTCCAGATTTTGAGCACTTAGGAATGTTGTGTAATAAGCTTATTAAGCTTTCACTGACAGTCCTTTGATCTCTTTTCTCAATTTAATTTAGAAGTACTGATTGTTCACTGTACGTAGTTAAATGTTATAAAAAGCTAATCTTAATTTCTTGCTTTGTGAAAGGGCTGCTGGAGTGATATAGTAGGAAGACGGTATTCCCTGCTTGCTTGTATTCTTCTCAGTGCGCTGGGTTACTTCCTTCTTGGAACATCCACCACCGTGTTCCTGTTTGCCATTTCTAGAGTCCCTGTAGGTGAGTAAACACTTGGCATTTTGCAGTTTAAATTCCCTGTACTCTCAGCTTGAGAATGACTACTAAAGATATCATGGTATGTGGATGGCTGCATAGCATCATCACCCAGCAGCACCAGCTGAACCTTAGTAATGGAAAAATCTCTACAAATCAAACATTCATGTGACTTTTTTCTGAAAATAATTTGAAGTGGATACTCGACAACTGTCACAACTTTTACACCACCTCGAATGGCTGAATTTTATGAGAACAGGAGTGCAGCAATTCCTTGAAAGAGGCTATTGTAAGGTTAGTCATAACAGGTATACAATCTACCATGTCACTACTGGAAATCTTGGCCTGCACTTGCAATGGAGAATGGAATGATATGTGCATTAGTGTTTTTCTCACGCTGAAAATACACCTCAAAGTGATACTACAAAATGTGGCTGAAATTTTAGGTCACTGCTTCAACAGAATATTTCTGTTGTGCAAAAGCATGTATGTTTGCAGCACTGAAGCTAAGTTTGTGCCAGGGTTTGTATCAGAGTTCTTAAAATAGCTGAACACCTATTGCATATATTCTGATATAATAAGCATTGCTATTACTATGAACATATCTACTAAAGGGCACTTTTATGGCCCATAGTTTTGATTTAGGAACTGTTTATACTGTTTCTTAATTGAAAGACTATTTGCTAATGAATTATTTGGTTGATATTTGACTACTCAGTAGAGGTAATCCTTTTCAATGCTAACAGCACTTTGACTGTGACAGCATTGCCCTGGTCAGCGGGAAGGAACATAAGAAATTGCGTTATTAGTATTCCTGCAGTATGCTTACCCTTCTGTGCTTTTCTTTTGCCACCCACCAGTTTCCCGTATGAATTTGGTGTGTTACAATCCTGCAAATCTTCATACTCAGCAAACTTGGTACAGAGCTATGTTCATAAACAGTCAAGCCATTCCTCCTTAACCGTTACTCACCCGCAAGTTCCTATTTTAGCAGCTTTCTTATTCCTAGTGTGCTTCAGCACTCAGCTTAGTTACTTCTTCTTTCAGCAGGGCTGCAGGAGCACTCCTTCGACACAGATGCCTGAATAATTTTGATTCCCAAGTCCACATCCTTGAACAGCCAGGATGATGGTCATGGCCCAACGTGGTGCATGAAGCTAGCATTGAAAAATTTGCGGTTAATGGAATCTTAGAAATATCAGTCATACAGGTTTTGACCATTGATATTTCAGATAGCTTCTGTCATTTTCAATCTTTTGGACTGAGCAATATATGTTTATTTTGTTTATATTATGTTGCAGGTATTTTCAAACACACACTCTCCATCTCTAAAGCCCTGCTTTCTGACTTGGTTTCTGAGAGAGACCGCCCTTTAGTAATGGGACGCTTCAATGCAGCCTCTAGTGTGGGCTTCATTCTGGGACCTGTTGTTGGTGGCTACCTTACAGAGTTGGAAGATGGCTTTTATCAAACGTCCTTCATCTGTGCCTGTATCTTCCTTCTGAATGCTGGTAAGTTGTATGTCACATTTTGCATCTTGGTTCCCTTCATTCCTCACTTTAGTGTTTTTATGCCATTTGTAATACCTTGAATTCATGGTGCGTTTATCATCTGTGGCATACATGTTCTGTATACTGACACTACCCTTTGAACGTGAACCTATGTGGAAGGGCGGGAATTTTGAAACGGGTAACGTCCAGATGCTTCTCCTTTGTATTGTATATATGACTTTTATATTCAGACACGGGAATGGGAATTTTTAATATGCCCAAAGCTGAAGACTAGAAATCAGAATTTTGGCTTTAGCTTTTAGATTTGTTTATATGTTGCGAATGTGTCACCTCAGTGTTTTCCTTCTTGCTTTCACCACATCTAGAATTGAACTGATACTGTGAATAACACTAGACTTAATCTTCATAATTTTTTAAAGTTAAATGATTGTCAAAGTCCTTTTTTGAATTTTGATCCTTACACTAAGTAAACTTACAATCAGACTAATGTCTTCCATGTAAAGCTAATGCAATTGAATGAAATCAACTAATTTCTTGGTCTACATAGGTCTTGTCTGGATGTTACCCTGGAGTGAAGAAAACACTGGCAATAGGGAACATCAACGAGGCAACAAAGGAACAGACAGTTTCTCAGCAAAAGCAAATTGTGACCTGCACTTGAAATCAGCAAGTAATGGAGCTATGGCAAGGGATAGTCTTTTCCAGTCTCCGTGGATCCAAGTTGCAACGGTGCTGAAGAGGATTAAAGGAATTGCGTGCTCTGATCTGTGGGATATATTTTTAGTGCGGTTGCTGATGTCTGTTGCTATACTGCTGTACTATAGTAATTTTAGTCTGGCCTTGGAGGAGCGATTTGGGGTGAAACCCTTGTTTGCTGGATACCTAATGAGCTATAGCAGTGCACTAGGAGTCCTGGCTGGTTGTCTGCTCGGACCAATAACAAGACTCTATCAGCACAACACTTACAGAATTTTGTTGCACTCCAGCACTCTTACCTGCACGTTGATTCTCCTGTATGCGTCAGCGCTGAGCATATGGATGGTCATTTTGTCTTCCACATTCTTAGCCTTTTCAACTACTATAGGTCGTACTTGTATCATTGATCTTGAATTGACCATTGGTGGGAATGAGGCCAGCGGTACGCTCCTAGGTGTTGGACAGTCTGTGACATCAGTGGGACGTATAGTTGCCCCGCTCCTTTCTGGAATTGCTCAGGAGTTCAGTCCTTGTGGCCCTCCAAGTCTAGGGGTTGGACTAGCTTTAGTAGCTATTCTGATAATGAACGCGAACAAACAAAAATACTGTAGCCATGGAAACGTTAAATTAAAAAATCAATAGCTGCAAAGTTGGATTGCATAGAGATATCTTGCAGGAGAGGCAAAGTGAATCAACCTGGGGTGATGCTTACACCTGCCAGACTTGTACAGTAGTAACAGGATCTTTTAAGAGGGCACATTATGTTCATGTAGAGGCAAGTACATATAAATATTTCTGCTGCAGGGATGTTAACACTAGACAAATGTTACTCTAACTGGTACCACTAGAACACTTGAGAGAGGGACAGATGTTGCTGTATTGTACTGGCTGGGATTTTTTTAGGAATTTTTAAACTTTTTGGAGGGGAAAAAAAGCATTACATGAAATACACAAATCCTGCTTGTAGCTCACATTTGAAACAGTGTTTAGATTGATAGATTGTTAAAAGTCGGAAGTTGTTTCTTCTTATTTAATCAGAGGTGAATTTTTATTGTTTAATCAGAAGGAGAATTTGCAATGTAGCTCATTAGCCTTAACTTCTTATGCTGTGGTCTGCTGCCATTTGTCTGCTGTGACGGTAGCTTAATTACAGGGTGTTTGCTTATGTGATTTTGTTAAGCATACTTTCTCTACAAAACTTGCTGCACAGCATGATTAGGCACCTTGGGGTAGCCATCCAACCCCTGCTGATTCCTGGTCTTTCCCAGGTAACAAAATTGGGTATATGCTAACTTCATGTATTAGAAGGCCTAAAATGGACAATTTTAGAATAATATGGCATCATTCAGACTGAAACTGACACTGAATGTAAGCTTTATTGAAACTTGAACTGGTGGTTTCTGTTTAGTAGTAACTTCTACTGAGCAACTTTGTCATAAATTATTTGTTAATGTTTCCTGTGCAATTTTTCCATCATTTTAACAATAAATTTGCTTCTTAATTCTTTTGAATGACTGTTAAAGGTGAGCTGGAGCAACTAGCAGTACCTCATGGATCTGGATTAATGCATTCTCTCTCATCTCCGGAGGCATAAGTGACATTTCAGTGACAAGAAAGACTGTTTATTTGTTGGTATTTTAGTCTTCATTTGTCTGCACTGCTTAACTAAAGAGAGGTTACTCTCAGGGCTATACTGAGAGTTGTAGCACTCTCCTGTGCTATTTACTGTTCAAGCTCATATTACTTGCCAGTCACCACTGTTTGCATTTCATTTGAAACATGAAAAATGTATTTTGTACTGCTAACGTTCCATATGCTTTTCCTAGTATTACTTGATGAAAGTACAAAGTCAACTATGTATAATTGTTGGGGGGATTTTTTGATTAAAACCAATTCAGTTATCTCCTTGAACACATCCATGCAAATAGCATTGCTGTTTCAGGAGAGTCATAGATGGTGTTTTGCCTTTTTAATTTTATTTTATTCTTTACCTTTTCCAGTGCCTGCTATCATTTAAAGCCTTGTTGAAACCTCAGTGATTCCAGTGGCAGCACTATGGGAACATGTATAGAATTCTGAGTTGTTTTAATTTTATATATTGACATAATGAGTGTGTGTCTTATTACTGCTATGATTTCAGTACATATCCTCAGAGTTCCTTATTGTAATAATCTGTGTTTCATTTCTCCCTAGGAACCTGAGGCATTTTCAAGTGTCATCTCCTCTTGTCTTGCTTGGTAGATGCCTCAAAACATTCTGGCCCTAAATTTCCTATTTTCTTTCTTTCCATCTTTTAAATTTTTTTTTTTTTTTTTTTTTTACATAAAACCACCCTTCTGCAGGTCAGGGACTTCTGTTTTACAGCTACAGCAAGGGGTAAAGGAAAAGAGTAGGAAAAAAAACCTTGAAAATTAATATATATGAAAGATTTAGTAGTTTTTACTATAGTTGTTGGTTATATGAGGTAACATAACATTTCCCCTTCTAAGTTGCTGCACTGATGAAAGCTGAATTCTGTAAACACCATAAAATTCAGTTTATACTAACATATACAGCTGCCTGAATATTGCTTTTCTGCTTATAAAAACTTCAAAACTTCACTGTTTCTGTTATACATCACTGAAAAAAGTGCTTTCCACAATCAGCAGATATTTTTGTTTTATTTTGAAAAATAGTTCTCCATATACACTAAATAAAAATGAAATTAAATAATCGAATTGAGAAATCTGTGGAAGGCTGTGGTCTTAGGGTCATGCTGCAACTGATGTTACAGAAGAAAAGTTTTTACTTGTAGGCCAAAATGATTTCTGAAATGCTGCAGAAATGTTTCTTCTTTGTAAAGCCTCAGTTACAGAAAAGTTGCTCCCCTCTTTTTTTTTTTTTCTTTTTTTTAAGGGATAGAAATAAAATGAATTGACATTCCATGTCTATAACTTTGTCGCTGTGTTTTTTTCCCCTCTTCCTCTGCTGAAACTAGGGCACAAAACAGAGGTGGTCACCATGAAGTGCAGAGGTTTTTTTTTTTTTTTCAAGCTGTTCCTTAAAATGATCATTTGAGTCTACATACTTTTCACATAAAAGACACAGGAGCCAAGGATTCAACCAAGACATGGCTTGACAGTGAATGAAAAAGAAGAAAATGGAGAACTTAGCAGTTTTGAGATGGAGTGCTTAAAGCTACTGTTCCTAGTGCCTGGAGACCACGTTTGGATGCCTGGCGTTGTCTCTTAGTTGCCATAATCATGCAAGTTCAGAGACTGATGAATAAATGACATCCCTGGAGATGAGGAGCTGTGACTCCCCCTTTTAAGTTGTGGGAGGAGCAGTTGCAGCCATTTTTGGCTTCAGTCTAGTGGCTTTACTGAATTACTCGGCAGTTTCTTGAATCCACTGGTGGTATCTGAAGACTGTAACAAAACAAGAGATCTGAGTATGGACTAAAGAGAAAGTTTCTACCTGCAAATCACTATAAATTAAGATTTTTCTCTTGCTTGCTGTTACTTTAGTTTTGGGTTGGTTTTCTTGGGCTTGTAGGCAGGGTTGGGTTTTGGGGTTTTTTTTTTGCTTTTTACCTTTTGAAAGTCTCACTTTTTTAACAGTGACTACTTTTCTGACCTTTATGATCAGCTGATGTTGAAGATGCTGTGTATACAATATAGTAATTTATTTCTGTAAAACAGCTGGTAGCATATATGTACTGATTTTGTTGCTTTTAAATAATGAAGCAAATGTAAGATTTATTCCATGTTGATGTATGCTGCATACATTTGAAGAGATCCTTTATAAAACATACCAGTTCTGCAGATTTGAGTTTCTTGTCCTCTTTTCTTTTCACTGAATTTACTCATTGCAGCACCATCATAGAGGTCAGTACGATTCTCATTTTCTGAGAACAGGTTAATTATTGAGCAGATAATGCAGCAACAAAATGGGACAAGCGTTGCTTACTAACTGGCTTGCTCATTACTTCAAGCACTCTGCAATGCCATCACGTTCTAGCTGATGGGAAGCTCTGTGGGTCTGTTCAGGTGCTGCCAGCCCCCATTTGGTTATGGGTGCTGTGTAATACCCCGGGTAAGTGATGCTTTATAGCTTGGCGCTTTGGGATTTGAAAACCCAAGACTTGACTGTGCTGTTATTGCTATAATTTTGAAAACTCATTCACAAATATCATGAATCTTCTAAGGGAGCATATTGGAGCCTGAACTTTGAGAATCAAATGATTGTGAGTGGAGCTTAGTCTTTCTCATAAAAATGAAGAGTTTTGTAGAGCTTGTTTTAAAGGGAAGTCTTGAAAAATATCTGTTAACTTACAAAGAGAAAGGAAGCCAAATTTCTAGTTATTTTAAATCCTAAATTAGCATCAAAGAACTATTTTTGAGATGTGCTACACAATAGGAACTGCTCTTCCATTCTGTCAAATATGTAATAAATAGAAGGTCTTAGATATGAAAAATAAATGAACTGGGGTATTTAAAATGCCTTTTCCTTTTTGTGGCAAAAAAATCTCTTTTTGAAACAAAACCTGTGGCAATTAGGGTGCAGTTGTTAACTGACAGATTTAAACCCCAGCACGTTTTAGATCATGAACCAGTGAAACTCACCAAAGCAGCCAGTGTAACTATTGCTTTCCCTTCTGCAATCTTAGTCCCTCATATTCTGTCAAATCTCACAGGATAAAAAGGCTTCCAAAGCATGTCAGTGCTGTGTGGGAACCGCATCAGTGTTTGCCAACTTGGGAGAGGAATGATGCTAACCCAATCTCCCATCGTGTTGTCCTATTAGAAGATCTGTCCACCACCTGCAAGAAGAATTCTTCTGATGGGTAAGATTCTCAAGTGGCTCAGCACAGTATCCAAGAGGGACAATCTCCTGCCCCAACTTTGATTAACTCCCAAATGCTAAGGTTCCTTCAACTATTCAGAGGAGAATTAAGCTGCCACGTGGTTTTGGGGTTTTTTTTTATAAGTAGCTCCCCATTTAGCTGGCTGTCTAATAAATAGAGGGAGATGAAATTCTTTGACTTGATAGTTGTAAGACATCTTTCTCATGGTTGTTCACACAACTGACAGTGTCAAGCACAGCTGCACGTTTATCTAGAAAGTGCAAGTTATATCATGATCTACTAAAATAAGGGATTAAAAAAAGGACTGTTAGTCCTCCTATCTCTCCGGGATTTAAATAGCATCTGAATCCGGGCAGTGTACGACCTCTCTGTCCTAAAGCAGTTCCTCCTTCTCATGCTTGGACTTGATACCCCCTCCATCAGGTTTTCCAGACCTCACCTCCAATCTCTGGTTGGCCTGGCTGGGGCTGGGTATTGCAGATGTTTTAAGCATATTCAGAAGCGTATTTTTACAGGCTCAGAGCTGTTGTAGTACAAAAAGCATTCCTCCAGCCAATTTCAAAATCCTTCCTCTTTTCTTCAGGAGCTGGGGGATGTTGGCAGAACTCAAGAGAATTTTGGAAATGGTGACCAGCTGAAGCATTTATTGCAGCGTCAGCCTTCAAGTGTTGCTGGTGTCTGGAATTGGTGGATTTGGCATCTCTTGAAAAAGGTGGTGCAGGGTGCAGTGTGTTTGCTCCCAGAGACGCCAAGATACTCTGTAACAGCATGCATGTTATTTTGGCCAAATTTTGAACTTTGTTTCTCCATGTGATTTCTATGTGGCTTCAGTGGAGAAGGATATTTTCAAGTTTCTAAATTGTTATGCAGTATGGTTTTCTTTTGTCAAACACCTGTGGTTTCAGTGGAGCTTGCATTATACTTTAGTACCAAGTAGGAGAGCCCTTAAAATTTTGCCTCTTATGGCAAATTATTCTCATTTTCAAATATCTGCTTAAAACAGATAACTGGATGTCTATCTACTCTCTAGCCCTTGCTATACCTGATTTCTTATCCTGTTTACTTTCAATTTGTAGGCCTCTCAGCAGCTGAAGAGGGAAAGAAATTCTCAGAAAACCCTAATTCAGAGTGTAACATATATATTTTCCCACTGTCCCTAAACCTGGACAACTAGGCATTGCGCTTCCTCACCAAGGCAGTAAAATATCAATACTACAGAGCGTACCGGGGATCTGGAAACAAAAAAATTGTCTGTGGATTTGGCGAGTTTCCCAGTCACTGCTGAAGATGTGGTTTCCTGAAAAAGTGAAACGCATGTCCCCGGTCAATACATGACTTTCCCCATCAGGTGGTGCTCGAGGACAGATTTATTGGGCATTTCATTCTCCAGCAGAAAAACTCTCTTTGATACAACATGAAGGAAACGTCTCCTCTGCAAGCTAAAGGTAAACGGGCCTTTTAGAAAGATCAAAAAGTGCTATTGAACTTGTTTTTCCTTTGCAGGAAAAGGAAAAAAAAAAAAGATAAGAATAGAAAGATCAAAAAGTGCTATTGAACTTGTTTTTCCTTTGCAGGAAAAGGAAAAAAAAAAAAAAAAGATAAGAAAAGGCAAACCTCTGACCTAAACCAGAACAAGAGTTGACTGAGAAGGGCAACCTGGGGGACAGCTCTGTGTCACCTGCTGCTGTCATTGCTACTGAAAAGGAGAACACCCAGGAAAGCAGTTTCCCAGAGGCGATGAGGGTCTGACCCAGCAGCAGTGGAAAAGAGCCTGAAAAGGGTGGGAGGAGCAGGAGTGAGGAAGGGAGAGAGCACTTGCAAGGAGCACAAGAGTCCCAGGAGATCTGTGATTTCTGCTTCACAGTGTAACCGTGCTGGAGATCTGCCTTGATGCTTCTATTCTGTGGGTCTCAAAGTGCTTTCAAAAGGTAACAACGTGCTAGCGTGTTTTGAAGCACCAAGAGCTTAAGACCGTATTTCATAAAGATGACCTCCAACTGGATGCGCTTGTACTATGGGGCATCCTCTTTTAAGTACCAATGATCTGAGCATGCCCTGTACTAACGGACAACCAGCAAAGCAGTAAGGTTCCTGAAGCCTGCATTCATTATTTAAAACTGTGCCATAAAAAAATGACACCCATTTAAAAAAAACAAAAGGCAGCTTTCCCCAGGTACAAGCCAACTGCTTGGTCATTTACCAGCGCATGAATGAGGAAGCTCCACAGGGAGTAAACTAAATGTTGATGTGCAACACTTCACATTTATTTATTTGGTCAGATTTCAGATGGGCCTGATACAAAACACCTAATCTAAACAGTCTGATCTGCAAGGAGGATGTGGTTTCAAAACTGAAATCTAAACTCAAGGCTTCTTATTCAAACATGATCCCAATAAGGCAGTGACAGAGTACTCACTGACAGTTTTACTGACAAAACATATTTTCCTGTTGAAAGACAAATTCAAATTTGCTTTTAATGCTTGCTGGTTTTCTTTGAATCCAGTTTTATTTCCAAACAGGAGATAATCATTAAAAAATAGTTAAGTATTGCCTTCCACAAAAACGATTTGTTGAGAATAGCCATGAACATTTGACTGAGATTTCTAGGGTCCACATAGCCATCCCTCTGCAGCTTAGACTTTGCATTTGACACACAGCAGAAACTTCCATAGCTGGAACAGAGGAAAAAGACTAAAAGACCTGTGCCAATAAAGCAGTTTAGGAAGGTTTGACATTTCAAATACATACATGAAATAAATACTTTGGTAAAGCTGTTAGAAGAAGGAAAGTCTTAAATCCCCATTTATAAAACTGATTTAGCAACCCCACCCGTGAACCTTTGAAAGAAATCTACCCTGTGATTTTAAAAAGAAATTGTTTTTTAATAGTTCTTTCAAAACAAGCTTAAATAAAAAAAAGAATCTTATTGCCCACAGATGTAGAAATGTGCTAATGAAAAAGAAAAGTTATGATTTCACAGTGTATATTCTTCAACGAAAGTTATCAATCTTGTAACAAGTAGAATGAAAATTATTTCTGCATTGTGCTGAAATGTGTATCTGTGCTAAAGCAAGCTCAAAACTTAAGACAGCTTAAATGGGACAGAAAGTGCAAATTCCTGAGAGCTACAGTTAAGTATCATTTATTTTAATGCACCCTCCCTTCCCATATGCACCCAAATGGCAGCCATTTATGCTAGGATGAAGAAGTCTGTGTTTCTTATGAGTGTTATTAAGGTGCATAGTGACTTCAACTGACTCCAGGGCCCTGCTGTGCTACTTTTCTGCACAAACAAATCAAACGGAACATTTTTTGTTCCTTGGAGTGCATAGCTCAGACAAAAGATTATCTTCCCCCTTTTACAGATGAGGAAACAAAAGGAAAACAAGTTGACCAGGGTCACAAGCATGAGTAAACAAGCTTTCTTGAGTCTCAGTGGTCCCTGCCTCAAACAGGAGACTGCTCACATTCTCTACATGTAGCGCTCTGCAACTATTCTACTGCTGTGTTTGCACTGCAACCAAGAAACTAAGGTGCAAAAAGCAATTTTGAATAACAACATTATTTATCCGCTTCAAGTTTTCTCTTTTTAGGGCTTCTGGTGTCCTGCTAGGTGCTCTCAGCTCTTATTGACATTAGTGAAAGTCAAGATAATTCAGATTTCCTTTGGTGATCCTCAGTACCTATCAAAGGTAGAATATTGCCAAAAATTCAAAAAGCAAAAATTCAAGCTATTCAGGACTCATCTCTGTTGCAACTCCTTTCTATAAAGTGTATTTGCAATTCTGCTCCTACAGCTTGTTCCTTCTCTTCTTCCTCTTTTTTCTGCATCACAGCTCTTCGAACAAACTGGGCTTCAGGAATATATTTATTCTTCTTACAAAGTCTATATGATAGGTGCATTGTGCAATTTTCAGTGTTACTCATATTAAAGCTCTGGTTAAAACAAGTATTATTGGATTATAAATAAAATCTGAAATGATATAAAATTTTTTTTAGAACCCATTCATCACTGGACCTTCAACAATGATTTTCAATGGATAACTGGGTATTGAACCTGCATGACTCGGTTCCACAAGAGATAATGTGATAAGGCACATTTCCATCCTATCTTAATAGTGGAAATAATGTAATTAAAGCATTGCCATAAGTTATTTATAAAAAGAGACTAATTTTTCTTATGTCTTCAGCTTCGCAATTGCTCCAGTATTCTTTTCACTCAGTTAATGACATTGACTTTGCCCAAATGGAAGTGGTTAGATCCACACTGAGGCTTGTTTTTGTTTTTTTTACTGGATCCCATATTCTGATCAGATAGTTTAGAACCCTAATTCGATACATCCATGGTTTATTACCAATAGTTCTCTTTGTGCTATATTCAGTATGGCTGGTTCTCAGGCTTATTTCTCTGCCTTTCCCCTTGCGATGCCTGCCTAACTAACCGCGGTGGTGGCACGGGTCTTGCTGAGTCGTGGTCTGCAGTCAAATCTTCCCTGCTCAAAGTGCCAAATCTTGGTCTCGTCAGCAGCGGCTGCCTGAACCCAATGGACGGCTGAGGCAAGGCGCTTGGCTCCTGCTGCTCTCCTCGTCCAGCCTGGCTCCCGTCAACTTCGTTCTTCCACTCCACCCTGAACTCAGGCGCTGGCCTCTGCTGTCTCAGTCTCTGGTCTCTCAAGATTTTCCCTGCTCTGGGTCTTAAATTGAGCACTGTGGTAGCGGCATCCAACTCGGAGTCACTGCTGTCGCCCACTGTTAATTGAAAACAAAATTTAAATTTTAGGCGCAGAGTATTACTCTTTCAGGAGTATTCAAATAACAGCACACTGAGCACGAGCACACATAGAAGAAAGTTTCCCCGTGTTTCCTAAATTTGGTGCTTTCTGATTAGACCCAGTAACAGACACTTAACTCTGCCAGGACAGAAGATAGATTTGACTTCCAAACATTCCTCCCCTCAGACTGATTTTTAGAAAGCCCTCACTCAGCTGCTCCTTAACCACCAAGTGCCCAAGTGTTTGAGTTGGCATTTCCCCAGTTCTGGCTCTGGACATGGAAAAACCTGTCTCTCTCTGAACTACCTGGGGTCTAGTCCCCGCTTACATCCATGCAGGATACAAAAATGACATTTCTCACCCCCACATCCCATGAAATCTAATCTGAGAGGCATTTCCAGAGCACGACATGTACAGGGGCTCTAGAGACTTGACTTTGGAAAAGGAACGTCAATACTCCACGGAGCAAAGGCTCTCCCAAGGTCAATGTACATATGGGAGGAAACACCCTGTCCTTAATACGCCTGAATGTAAGATATCAAAGAAAATCTACAGAGCAAATCTCACAGGTTGCAAGGGTTGCAGACTCCTTCACCCCCTCACAGCAGGGTAGAAAATGGTCAAAGGAAAGCTGGCATAATCCTTCAGGGAATGCACTTAATAATTGTTATCAGGTAAACCAAGCTGGAAACTTTCTGGATGTGTACATGTGCATGTATTTTCCCCAGCAGCCTTCTTTTAAATTGATTAACATCTTCATCAAAATTTGAAAACTTCGGTCATGTGATAATCATTTTAACAATCATTTATGAATGCCTCAGATTTGTTCTTACACTTAAGTCAGATAGGAAGTTTTAAACATATCAAAGCACAGAATTGTGTATTGTGCAACTGTCGTAAGAACAACTTCCATTAGTAGCCTATGTGTCATTTCTTTTATAAAGGTGAGGAAGGGGTCAACAAAATATATCAGCACTTAATTGTCCATTCACCCAGATAATTATATATCAAGGAAGGTCTTCATCAGACTGTGTTTGCAGGCTTTTTCTCCCCTAAATATGTCAAATAATATATTTTTTGACAATTGAATAATCTGGAGGCACATTTCCTCTTTAATTCTAGGTGACAGTAGGTGACCTCTGCATACATAACTACAGAGTAAAAGGCATCCTACATTCAGGAGAGCAAAGATGTAATTATTAACAGACAAAAACATGGCCTATTGCTAAATGAATTTTGAAGAGTGGGAAACTAATTGGGGTAGGGATCAGGACATTTTAGTGACTGTGCAGAGATTTAATCTTCCCAGCAAGAGATCTTGATGGTTGCTTGTCATGAAAGGAAATGCTCCTGAGCATGGTATAAGCATGGTAATGCAACCGGTAATAATTTAAAGTAATATAGAGAACTGGGCAAAGTTTTCACATCAAATGGTTGTCTTCCTCCAGATTTTTTATTTTTTTGTTAGAATTCAAGAAGGCCAATATAAAACATCTGTGAGTTTAGGCAGAAGAAAAAAAATTTGACATTTTAGTTGTAAATCACAGCATTTTGAGAAGTTCTTCATGAGATTCATAAACCAGACCTCATGGCCTCTCTCTGGTTTGGTTCTCAGAGCAGTGTCCTCTACCCTGACCCCAGTGATAAAAGAAACCAAATATGCTTATAATCCAAGAGGGAGATCAGGACATTATGGAATAAAGACAAGGAGAATGAGCCATGGCAGTGCTTCTGGTGCAGAAGTGCTTCAGGCTGCTGCCTGCTCACATGAGGAGAAGTGCTGGGAGGATTCTGCCACAACGGCGTTTGAGCTGAGAAAGCCCCACAAGACTCTGCTTGCTGGGGTATTTCTCTACACTCAAATACCTACTTCAGTAGTTATTGCTTTTAATGCTCTAAGAATATCCAACACCTACAAATATGTTATGAAGGTTATTTACTCTAGAATGAAAGCATGTGGACGTAAAACTTTTAATATTTATTTGAAAATTAACATGCTGATTTCCTTATGTCATCCCTAGAAAAACCTTCCTTCTACATAGGCAAAAGGACTGCAGCACAGTAAGAGACAGCAGAAGAGTTTTAATTACCTCTGGAAGATGTTTTATTTCTCACTCGTAGTTTCTCTGGGAGTTTAGTGTTTTTAGGAAGCGAAAGGAATCTTTTTGTATTTGCAGCTGCCTGTGTGCAAAGAAATACAAGAAATGCTAAGTTACTGCAGACTGAAATACCTGCATAATGTATTTTAAGATACATGACTGAGGCTTGAATGGGTTTATGTAGCTAGAGGGCTGGAGAGTAGTTTGGGATTAGCTAATATGTGACCTTTTACTACACACTCAGGTTAACACTGACTGCTGGTTGAGGTCTATGTTAACTAAGGTAAAAACTGAGTAATCTCAAGCAGCTTAATCAAAGAAAAGTCTGGTGATATGCCCTCTGAGATCAAAGTTAATAAATGTATGCTCTCTAGCCTCAACCTTATCTGTAGAGGTTTTCCTAAGGAAGGCAAACGCTGCAAGCATGGCATCACTTCATGCAACTCCACTTTGAAACTTTTTATTAGTCAGCCGCAAAAATTAGGTTGAGACTGAAGCTCTGGCACAAGAACTAATCTGTATTCTGATCCTGCAAGCGCTTTATACATATAAATGACTTTATACAGTTGACTAGTCACACTGAAGTTGATGGGGAAGTTAGGTACAAGCGTGATCATTTACCAGTTCAGGGCATAAAATCCTTGTTTTCCCAAGACTAAGCTCGAAAGGCCCTGGGAGCAGAGCACACCTCATACTTCCTGGAACATGAGAGGTACTTTCCAGGACAGGTTGCTTTATTTTAAAATTCAAAAGTTTCTCAAGGGCATCCTTTCTTACATTTGTAAGATTTGTAAGATTTTTTAAAACCTTTAGTCTACCAGCTCTCCTCTGCTTGTACCCTTCATTGCTGCATGCTCAAAGAGAACCTGAAAGGAAATTTATTTTCCATGAGAGATCTTTCCTCTTCAGATAGTGTTGTGCTGCTCAGGACCACTACACTTCCCTCTGTGGTGGATTCATCCAAGGATAATTATTTTTAAAATTATAGCCTGTGCATTTTAAAAAGCTGTCAGACACCCTGTTTCTCTCCCTGCCCCAAAATGTCTCAATCCTGTTGAGTCTTTTCATTATTCCACCTAGTAAATCATTTATTTGTATGACAAAGACAACATACGTAACTGTGGTTGAGAGGGGAAAAAATCATTCAGGAACAGACTTTTGTCACAGTTAACACCACAGTAGCCCTGCTAATGATCACAAATGAGATATAGCACTTATTGGAGACATCATTCCAGCCTCAGCTGCTGAAGGAGAACTGTATCAATGAAAACAGTCACTAGGTATTCCTGCAACATGAAGATACATGTTTATAGGATGGTTAATTTCCCTGATACCTAAAATGGGAAGGTGATTTGGGGGATCAGCTTCCCTGCTGAATCAGTGTGCTCCATTCAACTATGGTCTGAAGTTCACAGCGAAAGTATTGCAGGATTGCCTTAGAGAGCCAAGTATTATCGTGCCACAGCATTTCTTGTAGGCAGAGGGGGTTTTCCTATTCTCTTTCAAAACCTGAAGTCCTGACTACATTTTATGAATACTAAAGAGCCCACAACATTTTTCAAACAAAGAACTCACTCTAACTGACTCAATTAGAAGTTCTCTTTCCCATATTTTGGAGCATACTGTAAGTAGTTTGTCTATCTCAAAGTCATTTTCGACCTTGATCATCCATGCTTCATCAAAATATTGACAGAGAAATCCCACTCCCGTATCACATTCTACAAGACTGAAGCTTTGCTGAAGGGGTTAACACAAATTAAGGAGCCCATGGGTGCAACTCAAGGTAGGACTTTATATGTGCAGTTGTCTTCCAAATTCAGGATTTATTTTTTCTGCATTTCTGAAGATTTTTTTCTGCATGACATTTAGCTAAAAAGAACTGCTTTCTATAAAACAACCAAAATGCAAGTACCGGTGTTTCTCTTGACAGGCTGTTTGTTTTCCTCAGGCTCTCTCTAAGGCTGTGTCGGCGACGGATCAGAATTTCTTTGGCCTGCTTTTCGCTCGCATCTGCAGCCAGGCTATGTCGGTTATATGACATTGTCTGAAATATAAAAACAGTGGTCACATTGTGAAAAGTGTAACGTCCAATGTGTTGAACTACATGCACATTGCAAAAGAGGCTTTTTGCTTTAATGTTTTAATAAGCATCATAAATCCTTGTGAACAACACCACATTGCAGATGATTAAGAACAAGAATGGTAATTATGCCAGCATTTTTTTAGTCATCTGCTTCATAAGCACCTGTTTTGTTTTGGTTTAACCTGCTGATATTTATAATGAACGAGAAATTGGAAAAAGCTGGCTTAATACAGTGTTTACCCCCACACTGTACTAGCTCAGTCAATACGTCAATAGAGGACGCACGTTTGAAAGCGATGAGTCACCTGGGGGGAAGTCATTTTTACCCCCAGCAAGCTGAAGCTTGCTCCACTTTTGAATGTTTTCCAAGGGCTCAGGCATTCAAACTACTTAGCCACAGGAGGGTAAATGAGAAATGTCCTTTTGCTTTTATTTCACTCTTTTTCCAGCTCATCACCTCTGCTCTTCATACAAACAACTTCACAACTGGAGGCAAATGGGAAATCTAATCCCATATCATGAAGCAAGCAAAATGCTGATATAAGTGGACAGTGTTGGGCTGAATTTGCACCTGTGGTCCTTTTTAAATAATGTAAGTATATTGCAGCAATATGACAGAAACATTAAGCTTTATCAATAGTGTAAGATCAAGTAAGCTATTTACATAAAGGAGTATGAATACCTTGCTACACGTATGCTAGGACATGGATTCATAGGCAATACAAGTAAATAACTGCTTTAATTATTATGCTATGGTACAGCAGATGTGTAAGCCCAAAGATATGTTGGGAAGGTAATCAGTATATTCAGAGACTAGTGGGATATTTAAGTATGCAAAACTTCATCCTTACTCGATGTCGTATTTGGTAGAGATTCTTTGTTAATATTTCCCGCATGTTTTCCATTTCAGTGGGAGAAAGTGGCTTTATCTTTCCTTCATGATATTCACTGTGGTAGGACAGAAGAAGGAAAATAGAGGAAAGAGAGAGAGAGGAAGAATGTTTTTATTTTTGTGATTGGGAATTACATTTGAACTATTTCCTTTGTTAGAGCTGGAAACAACATTTCAAAACAACCAAGGAACAGGTGAAAACGTTAACACGTAGGAATGAAATCTTGATCGCATTTGAGTCAGTGGTAAGGCTCAAAACTCAGTCACCAAAAATTGATATAAATGACATTCAATTGTAAATTTGATTAGGGTACTTTTCAAAATGCCCCTCAGGCTTCACCCGTAGCTATTTGCAGCAGATGGGCAGGCACTGGTTCAATTCCAGCTCTGCTCTCCATGGCAAATCAATGTTCCCGTGAGCAGCTGCCCTTGTAAAACTACACGCTCCGGATGAGCACAGCTCACTGAGTGCTTTGTGCGTGAGCTGCAGGCAAAACGCTCCCGTTTCGTATCTGCCCTCTGTCCAGGTGACATTTGCACACACAGTGTCCTAAGTCAAAGTGATTATCCTGCCTACAGACTGGGCTGTGAAATAAACTACGTGACCCAGCCGGAATGCTCGGCTGCGCTGGCATCGCTTGCTTACCTGAGAGACACCGATGATGGGACCTTGCTTATCATTCCACTTTCTGCCATCTCAATGGCATGTTTGATTTCCAGCTTCTTGTATAAAGAAACAATGCTGGATTTGGGCTGGTTCTCCCGGATTAGAAGTCTTCGCAAGTATTTGTTGTCAAACTTTTTAAACCTGTACGTGAGGCAAACCAACCCAACCAGTTAATTTGTACTGTGCATAGTTAAGGAAAGCCAATATACTGTAGCAAATGCAATTGTGAAGGAGTCTGTTCCCTGGGAATGTGTCTGTTCATATTAACAACCTGCTGCTGAGTAACATAAAAAAAGGGTCGAGTTCATCTTTGCTTCAGATGATAGACAGTCCTAACCTGTGTTTTAGTTAATATGTTAATGGACAGTCTCCCTAGCAGCAACTTTTAACTTTTAGGTATTCTGTGTTATTAGAAAATATTATTTTTAATTCTCCATTTTCATAGAGACAAAGAGAACATTAAATATTTACTGTAATAACAAATAAAAGGTCTAAATTTGCACCGACTGCTTTTTCTTTGAAATTTTAGCCTGCTCTTGTAAAACTTTGGAAATTCTCCCTTCCTCTAAAGCAACTGCAACCCTCTTGGATGCTTAGTGAAAAAATATTGATTACAGCTGGGGTGATTTTGTTTGTCAGAAAATATTTTGCCCTCCGGCCACTCTGAAATTATTCTTGAATTTGGGTCTGAAGGTCCTGAAAATGTGGGACCCTCCTTTGCTCCATAATCTGTTCATTCAAGATCCCACACAGACTGGAGGAGAACCAGGCTCAGTAAAGGAAAGCTGTACCCATGTCATGCATCTGTCAGGAGAGTGTCCTCACTGCGTTGCCCTCAATCATTTGGAGAGGGCTCTTCCCAGCCCTTCCTGCTGGTGCTATTCCTCTCTATAATAAACACTTGAATTCTTGTTGGAGCAGTGACCAGAAGGTAGGAGAACAATGCCCACGCTTTGGGACTAAAGGATTTGGGTGTAAAAGAGTGTGCTTCTGAGAAAAGGGAGTTAGATCCAAACCGATGATGATGATGATGATTCAGCAGCTGAATTGAAAACATGACTTACTCAGGCATTGCCAATGGTAATCTTCTTAACTGACACTAAGTCTTAAATAATACCCTCAAGAACTGTGGAGCTGCCTGCCATTAGGATCTCTCATGCACACCTCATGCCAGCTAGCGCCTTGATCTTGCTAGAGAAAGTCCCAGAGCTTTTCTGTGTTTCCCACCAAATAGGGAACTAACTCCTCACTTAACACACAGAGCAGAGACATACAATTTGCAGGAGGAAAGCCGGGTGGGATGAAAGGCTTGGAAACAGTCAGAAACAGGGAGAGGACACGCACCCTCAGAAGGTACCATCCTTTACCCTGGGATCAGAGGGCTGCCTTTCCTCCCAGCTGCAGCTTTTGTTCTATTTGCTTGTGGTTTAGTAAAAAGACACTGTTTTGCTGCTTTCCCTTTGTAACCCACACGTTCTAAAAACAACCATCTGCTTTCAAGAATAAAATGCTGAAAATGAAATATGATGCCCAACAGCCTTCGTTCAGCCTCTCCTGTGTAACAAAGAGTTTTAAATGCCATTCTTACTTATCTCTCCAAAAGTTGTGACCCCAGTGTCCACACACATCTTCAATTCCAGTCTTCACGTGGTCAAAGAACTGAAGGGGAAACGTTGGTCATTACACAAACTTATAGACATCACTTGGCTTGCCCTCAGTCATTATTAGTTTCTAACTTACTTCAAAACAGAAACATCTAGTCAGAATTCAGGACGATGCTTCAGTTTAACTAAATGCAGTCTAACCAAACTCAGAGACAGACTGTTTTGTTCCCCTGAAACTTCCTTAGCTCACAGCCCCAGAAGGACAGAAGTTAGTGGCTAATTTCCTCAATGGCAGTCTTGCTCAGCTCCTGCCTGAATCTGAAGGTTTTTCCCATATTTTCACTTCTTTTAAGTTCCCTGACCATTCAGGGCTATGCCTGGGATTTCTCCAGGGGCTTCCCCAGGCCTGACAGTGAACCAGGCAGGACTTTGTGGCGGGGAGAGCCTGCATGGGCAGCAGATCCCCACATTGGCACCGGCCCCTCGGGATGCACAGGACAGAGCTGAGATCCCCAGCATCAGGTCCTGAGCTCCCTATTTTAGGGAACTGTGGTCTAGCCTCACCTCAAAGCATCCTGATTACCTAATACTAGAAACACACTCTTCCTCAGCCTCTTATGAATTACAAAAGAGTGAATCAGTTCAGCTAAGATCTCACTTGATCCCCAGAGGCAGCTCGTTTGCTCAGAATTCAAGTATCATAAAGGAGAAATACATTCAAGAATATGAATGGCTAATAAACTGCAATAATTGGAGACATACACGTACCAAATACAAATCCATCAAGAGGCTGATGATGTGAGAGTTAAGTAACTTTAAGAGCGTGTTTAGGAGGAGTTTGCATTTGTTTAATTAGACCTACTCAAATGCAATGTAGTTTAATTAAATTGACAAAGTTTTCCTAATATAGCCAAGTTCTAAAATGACATGTATCTCATATGTGAAACAAACTACAGAAAGTTAATTTACCTCAAGAGGTGAACAATTAAGGTGAAGATTTCAAAATAATGATACGTGATAATGCTAATATTGGTAACTGCCAAAGGTTTAATATAACATTTACAGTTATTGTGCTTATAACAGGTATCAAAAAGAAATCTAAAAGAGCATGTGCCTCTCTGTAATACTTTCCTTACAATCTTACTGAAAGGACAGTAGTCAAGGACAAGAGTCCTTGTCTTACTGAAAGCCACTAGGAATTTCATCTATATGAGGGTTTCATCTATGACACTGAAGCTGCAACATACCCTGTTATAAATTTCTTCACTGACAGCAGGCTGCTTTTTATTTGACCTTTTGACATCAAGAAATTCCACCAGTGGGCGAATTGTTATACCCTGTGAAGAAAAAAAAAAAAAAAAGGCAAAAAATAGTTCTGGGTTTTTTTCCATAAACATAAAGAAAAAACAAAGCCTTTCAGTCTTTTCCATCTCTATCAGAGCATTGAAAATGGCTGTGGATACCTTTTTAGCTCTGGAGACACTTTCACCTTCCTAACCCCAAAATCCAGCCTGACACAATAATTAGAAGAGTGAATTCACTTTTGTGATTAGCAGGTGTTGCACTTAGCTATGAAGTCCTTGTCAGCACACAGACTCCACTAATGCAACAGAAGGAAGGAAGGAGCTCCCAAGAGCTAAGAGGTCCAAGAGGGGTAACCTGACAAACCCCATCAGGAATACATCACTTACCCCATCCACAGTATTTTTAAACTTTTTTTTTTCAGTTCTGTTATATATATATTAGGAAAACCCTCACTTGTTTTCTGAATTAATAAAGAGATCCCCCATCATTCCAAAGCAAACATATGAAGTCCTCTTTTTTCATGATTACTTCCAAAACAGGTACTCAAAGATGTGTCAACAGCAGCACTAAATCTGCTATTCAAAATTTTTTTGTAAATATGTGTCCTTGCCTGACTATTCTCAGAGAAAGAACAGAAAGTTTTGCTTATCCCAGAATGGTATAATGGTTTTGAACAATCACTTGTGGAAGAATTGACATAATCTGTTGATTTGTACAGACGCACTGGCACAGGGGAGAGGAATGAATCTCTCATGGTGTTGAGATCAGTCCCTACTATCCCAGCAACCAGGTCACATATTTCTTTTCGTAAATGAATTGAGCTTTATCTTAAAAGTAGTTAGGTTTCTTTGCCCCATTGCTCATACTGGAACACTCATCGTGAACAACATTGTTCTGATAATTAGAAAGCTGCTTCTTAATTGCATCACGGTCACTTCGTACCACTTTGTTCTTGTGCCAACATTTGTCTTTTTAAACTGTGTTCCTCCTTCTCTGGTGTTCACTCCCTCATATAAACAGTAATTATATTCCCTCTTCTCCTTCATTTTGCTAAGGCCAAGGCATCCTGGTCTCCTTTCACACAACAGGCTTACCAGTCTAGTGATCACTCTAGAACATGACACTATTCTCTAATGGAAATACCCATCTCAGTATGTCTTAAGATCAGGCAATTAAGATTGCCTTTCTTCTGTCCCCACAGGATTGGTGGCTTAAACTCCACCCTGTTATCAACTAGTACACCTGTGTGGTTTTCCCTTTCTATTTTTTTCCAGAAGAAAGCTTCCCATTTCATAAAAGAAATCCGTAGTAAGAAAGTCCTAGCAGGAACACATTTGCACTTAATGTTAAAGTTCATTCTGTTGCTATCATATTGGCCCTCAGTTATTCTCTTCCTCCTACATGATACCCCATATCGCTGTCACCCTGAGAACACCTTCCAAAGCCTGTCATCAAGAAACATCAGCAACAAAAAACTCCTACGTTTATGTGCCATGGTCAGGAACGAGAATATTAAACAAAACCAACCCCAGGAACCACCCCTGAGGAATTCCATTAATAACATCTCGCCAGCCTGTTATCTGACCAGCAGGTGCCCAGAGAGGCTGGGGAATCTCCATCCAGAGAGATATTCAGAACTCAACTTGCCATGGCCCTGAGCAACATGATCTACCGTTGAAGGTGGCCTTGCTTTGGGCACGGGGTTGGACCAGAGACCCCCAGAGGTCCCTTCTGACCCAAAGGACCATATACTTCCATTTCCCTTTATAGGAGAAATTGTCAGCTCCTTCCTCATTCATTTTACAATCATCTTAATGTCAATCTAAACCTCAGTTTAACGAGTAGTTAAGCTAACAATCTCCTATGTAGCCCCCTCCCTCCCCCAAAGATTTTACAATAGTCCAGTAAAAACAGATTACTCTAGAAAATAAATTGCCTTATTCAACGATACCAGGTTTACCTTTGGTAAATTATGTTGCATTTCATAACACATTCCGTTTACCTCTGTATTTTAAATTATTCTACCCTTCAAAACCAGTTTTCATAGTTTACACACCAAGGTCAACTAACTGACCTCCAGCTGCTCCAACCACCTTTTGCCCTTTCCCAAGCACGAGCACAGATACTTGCTACCTCCCATGGCACATTTATGCATGTAAAAGGCAGGCTAAAAATCCATTTTTTTTCCCACAGACCTGAAATTCCATGTACTAGCCTCTCACATCTCTCTCACCGCTGTGGATAATGACTAGCCTGACATGTTTATTTGAGGGGCTTAGCCGCCTCTACATCTTGCTGGGTTCAGTCACTTCCCTCTCTCTTGGTCACTCTTGACCAGACCTCCATGGCCAGCTTAACACCAGAGACAAGTTCTTCATGTTCTTCTGCACACCTGGTGCTTTTGGATGGACGTCCAGCCGGTTTGCAGCATCACTGCCTAACACCCAGACTCAAACACTCCAGTCCACCTCTCGCTGTGCACCACATCCAACACCGAAGTCCTGAGTAAACGCACAACTTTAAATATTCTAACAAGGAATTAGGGCTGGGGCTGTACCCAGATTATCTTTTATCTCTGCTCCAACCTCACTGGGTCTTAAATGATTAATACTACTTATATGTTAGTATAAGTACTTAATATCTGGCATACTTTTGCTACCTGTCTGCAGTCTGCATAGCATTTTTTTTTAAGTTATAACCATAGAGAGTACCTTCAAGTATGTTCCTTCCAGTAAGTTAGGACATTTATTTTTCTACCCACTGCTTATTTACCAGCTGTCAGAGAAAGAAGATGTCCAGAAGAGGAAAAGGATTACCTGAATGAAAACAGTGAAGAATATAACCACGATAACAGCAGTGATGAACAATTTCTTCCTGGGAAACACAGCAGGAGGAAGCAGAAATACAAGTGAAAAACAAATAGCTCCTCGGAGGCCTCCATAGGCAATAATAAATTGGTCCTTAAAAGTGAGAGGAATTGTCCGGAACACATTAATGATCTGAGTCAGAACAAAAACACCTGAGGAAAAAAAACAGGAATACAGGGAGGAGGGGAAAAAAGGGAAATTAAATTACACAGAAATCCCCCACGATGCCAATATTTGTTTTAAAACACTTTTATTTCCTTCTTACCTATATATTATTGACAAATGAAATGTCACTTAGCAGTTTAAAAACACAATGGAAGAAAAATTTAAAATGCCTAAGGACCTTAAAGACCTTTAGTGAGCTAACCACCTCAGGCCAGCTGGATTTAGGACCTGAAGCAGCTAATTGATCTCCACAAGACAGCTATCTGCTAGACTCTGCACCTCTAGAACAGCAATAATTCTCTGTGTCAGTATAGTCCAAGACTACTAACCTTTTTTTTTCTTTCTTTAAATAGGATTTGAGGTGCTTTTGAACACTTTGGCTTGTCACCTCCATCGGTCTGTGCTTTGAATCCTGCAAACTCCTATTCACTCACTTAATTTTACTTGCACAGACAAGAAGGATGCAGGACTGGGGATGGAGGGAGAAGATGCCCGTGCACGCTGGTGCACTGAAGGCAAAGGCTCCAGGGACGTGGTGGATGGGATTAAAGGTATAAAGGCAGGTGAAGGGAGCAAGCATGGGGGCCAGGGGCTGGGGGACAGTCAGGCTGCTTGGTTGCTTTTCAGCATAAGGTATTAATCGTGGGGTTGCAGGCGCAGGAGGGAAAACAGTCCCAATTTCTGTGCTGGAATGAGACTTGGGAGCTGGAAGTAGGGTTGCAGAGGCAGATCGGAGCATGAGTCGCCTTCGCACACGGAGGGACCGAATCATTACAGCTGAAACTGGGGCGAAGGGCAGGTTTAAGACCTACAAGCCTGACCTGCACTTAGGTCTCAAGGTAAAAGAAGAAGAGCTAGTACTGCAAACTCAGGAGGGATCGAGCAGTTTCTTATAGGAATTTTTTCTTCACGATATGTACCTGAATAACACTTCATCTACAGTATTTTCTGTTTTGATGCTATTTATGCCAATGACAGGGAAAATCCCAAAGCTAGTAAACATAAATAAATAAAAATACCCCACAACCTGTTTAATTGTTGTACAACTGCTAATTCTTTTAAGCAAAAATTGCTTATTTGTAAATAAATGTTTACTTAAATACCTGTACTCTGATTAACAAGCAGATTGCCTCTGACTTTAGATGGGCAGGATCTGGACCAAACTGATTTTTGGGTTCCATTTCAGAGGAAGGTGGAAGTTGACCCTGCGATCTAGGACATGTTAGAAATAAGACCATCCTATAAGCTGATGGGACTCTGTCTATGAGAGGAGGTAAAAAGTTTCACTTGCAAAGAATACTGACATGTAGCCTGAGACTTGCTTACCCAGTGCCCTCCAGATTAAACAGAAAAGGAGGGTGAAGCTAACGAAGGCCCAGTTCCACTCGTGGTTCTTCCCGACTGTAGACACTCCCATGAAGATGAAGATTAAGGTCTCACTGACACTGCTCAGCATCTTCATGAAATACTTTATTGTCGTATAGGATTTTTGAGAAACATTTTCCTCCACATATTTATTCATGGTCATGGCACAAGCTGTAATCCTGGAAGGCAAACATTATCCTGTATTTCATTGGCTTGATTCTTTTTTAGCCCCTCTCATTTCTACAGAATATTATTCACTTTTCCATAGTCCTCTTTAAAATACAAAGCACAACCTATTCCATAACCAATCTCGAATTTATAGACTTGGTGAACCTACAGTTTTGGGCATGAGATTTTTTTTTTTTCCCCCGCAGTGGGGAGTTTTCTGAGAAGACATCAGTATATGGAGAGTTTTGCTACATACTAAATCCACATGATCTGTGCAGGGGGTCACTCAAACTCTGTGTTTTGAAAGAGGCAGACCTGAGGAGAGCCAGGGGCAGCCTTCAAAAACAGGAATTGCTGCTTCTATCACTGCTGAGGGACATCAGACAGGATGGCAACTGCATGTCCTGGGGCAGGGCTTCCCTCCCTGCCCACCAGCCCTTGTCCCACCAAACCATTCCCCTCCTCAATGGCAGTGGCAGCAGCCAGCTCCTCTTTCCAGGCAAAGTAAGCAGCAGGGGTACAGTGAATTTGTCCCCCTGCACCACTTCAGGCCACTGCTTGCTTTGCCTGTGCATAGGGCGGAAAAGGAGAAAAAACATCCACCCGAAAGCAACACTGGTGCTGCTGCACATTTAAAGCACCCGCAAATGAATGAAATGGGCATCTCGGCCGATACATGGGAAAACAGACAGGGCTTACTGCAAGTATGCCTACGTGTCCGTGCTCCAAGCCTGTGTTAGTAAACAGTTTCTTAATCAGCAGGAAAAGCAAAGCATGACATTACCAGCTATACATCACTTGCTCAGTACACTTGCCCATGGTGCAGGGATGGCTGAGGACCACTCAGCTACAGAGTTGACAGGTTTAAGGATAGTTAGCAGAGCTGCCTGCAGGATAACCTCAAGCTGGTGCCTCGACGGAGGGAAGCACAGTCTGAATTGCCTAATAATTATCAGGGTGGGCAACTAAGGCAAGATGTGTTGTGAAATAGCTGTCGCTCCTGGTTCTATTATCTTGGGCAAAACCGTGTCTTCTCTGATTTCCTAGTTAAAGACATTATACATACCCATGTATGGGTTCTCTGTCAAACCATATACACTAAACCCAAACAGAGAGATGTGTATTTATGTTGTCTTTCTGAATACAGCCCATGAGGACTTGTCCTATGGTTATTTATGCCAGTTCCACCAGGTTTTCAGTTTATAATTATTTGCCAACATAGGGGATATTTCCTCCTACTGAAATCTCCGCACTTCTCTCCCTTGTGGAGGAGGACGGGAGGTTTGCCAGCATCTCTTTGGAAAAAGCTGAAGACAACTCTCCCACGTCTCATGGAGATCCCACTGCAGAAAGTCTTCTGCTGAGCATGTCCTGCCTCTAAGCCAAGAGCCCCATCTCTGAACAACTCAAACGTCCCTGAATGTGAGTGTAAATGGAAAGGCGGACTGAGGGAGAGCTCAGAAAAACCTCACTGACATTATGAAGGCACATGTCTAGGTTCTTTCTTCTAAAAGAAGGGATTAAAAAAAAATAAATAAATTTTGCAAAGCAGAAAGAGGAATCCCAGAAGCAGCAGTAACTTCAAAAGGACCTTAGCATAGTAAACTTTCTTAGCATTTTCCAAGAGGGTGTCCATAACAGCAGCTGAGGCTGTAGTCACCGGCAGACTCTGAACATGTTTCTCCTAATTAATTAAAGTTAGTTTTGTCCAGAAGTTTCCTTCTCTTACATGGAGCCAGCATGGCCTGCTTTGGCAACAACAGCCAAGAGCTGAAACACAGCTGTGGATCTCTGGCCCCACCAACACATCCACGTCCCCCAAGCGACTGGGCAGCATTACTTCTGAGGGACAACGCCGGGAGGACACGTGGACACTGGGAGAGGACACAGTGGACTTCTTTGCTAAGCTCTGTCAAGCCGCACAGCCCCTCTGGGCACATGGGGGTGAATAAAAAACCAGGGAAGAGGGTCTGATGTGGGGACAGATGCAGTCCGATGGGGCAGGTAGCAGCTTAAAATACAGGTGGAGAGGATTTGCTAGCGGAACAGTGCACCTAACCTGGCCTTCACCCTGTGTTTTCGTCCACCTGCACTTGGTGATAGAGGCAGATCTAGTCAGCACAAAATAAAACGGCCATTGCCATGCAAAAACTAGCTCCAACCCTAAGCAAACTCCAAGACTAAGAAGAAGGAAAGCTTGGCTAAAACTATCCCAGACCCCCATCTGTGTTTTGTACTGACATAATGGTCAGCTCTTTCCTCATGGTCAGCTGGTTTCACCATGGTCTTGACCAGAAAGATCCTCTGTGGCCCAAGAGAAGCATGCTGTCTGGGAAGCAGAGCTCATCACGGTTACGTGGGATCCACCGTGGAAGAAATGACACAGATTTCATAAGCATGCAAGCTTCCTCCCTGCAACACTCAGTGGTTTAGGTAACGTTTCTAGTTTGAGCATGTGGCTGGCACAACAGAGATCCCTGCGTTTTTGCCAGGACTGACGGACTGCCGATGCTCTTCACAGCTCTCCTCCTTGTTCTGAGCTCACAGCTGCCCAGACTGGGGACTTGTCATAGATCCCACAAACACGTGTGCCTGCATATCTTAGGGGGAAAGTGGGAGAGGACCTGGGCCATGCGTGGATTTTGTCCTGACAAGGAGTGATGACTTGGCCAGGACATCCAGCCAAGCCCAGAAGCTGTCAGACATTCCCAGGTTCTTCAGTTTACACCTAGTTCTGGTGACCAACCTCAGAAGTATATGTGAAGGAGGGTCTCAAGTCTACTTAACACCTTCACTCTCCAAAACTCTCACATTCAGTGGCAGACCAGCTCTTCACAAGCCACAGGCTGCACCGACAGACCTACAAATATCTCGGGTTATGTCACGGGTCGTGACAGCTCTCCTGTGCGTGCACTGCTTATCTGCACAAATATAACAAGTCCGATGCATCCCGGCTACCTCCGGCCGACTGCGCACACAGCGGAGCTGGCAAGTGCCGGGACAGCAAATGCCATAGAGCAAGAACGCAGTGGGCAAGCTGCAACACAGCCGTTTCCAAACCCACGGTCGTTTCAGGGTCCCAAAGCTGCAGCTTACTGCCCAAAGCATTAGTGCTGTCAGGTCTGCATCAAAGACACAACAAAACGCTCAGGACTGTTCATTACTTTCTTAAAAAAAACAGGTTTCATTATTAGAGTTATTTAGGAAAGCCCTGCAGCTTGGGGAGTGGGGAAGCATGTTCTGGACATGGTTTGTTTTTGGATCCTGAGGTAATGGAGACACTGTAAATAGATGTCTGATAAGAATCTGTCACCAGATTAATCAGGATCTTTGCAAGCTGTAACTTAAAACACCTACCATGCTTAACCACTGGAATTTAAAGGGGCGACACCCTTATAATATTATTTTCAGCCCCATTTTGCATTCATTCAATTAGTGACAACTAACGGATGAGTTGATTCACCAGTCTAACAAACAGTGCTCTACATTATTTGTTATTCTTCAGGTAAGTAATATTTCACAGCTAATCACTGATCACTTTAAGAATCTGGTATCTCTTCAGAACAGTTATTTACATTATAAAAAACCCTGTTGAAATCTCTTTAATTTGAAAATGATACAGCAATATAGTGTTAGAATTTAATATAAAATCGATTTCTTTAAATATGCAAGGCTTTATGAACATTATTATAATATGTTCTTCCCAAACTAAATTTTTGCTGTCACAATAAGCAAAGCAAAAGCTTAGGTGTGTTTTATTTTACATTTCTTATCCACATACATTAATTCTGGCTTCCATTTTTGTGACCTGAGGTAGTTGCCTTGGTCAAGAAGGGGAGGGAAAACCCAGTTAATTGCAATCAACCTGCAACTTTCTGTGCTTCTGAAGAATAAAAGATCTCCTGTACAAACAGTGCAGTTTCTGTCATGACTGCAATAAACTAGGCCACTGGGTTCAAGCCTCAAGTTTCCTTGACCTACTAAATTTACAGTCGTTTCAATGTTTGTTCCTTTCAGCCTGCTAATTCACTGTTGCAAAAAAAAAAAGAAACATATATTAATAGTTCTGCTGCTTCACAGAGAGCTTTATGAGAATTAGTAAGCAGAAAATGCAGCATTATAATTAGAAATGCAACCAAGCAAATAAAGTTCAGATTCACATCTCTATGTTTTACACCTGCGATCCTGATTCAAGCCCAGCTCTAATTACAGCAGAAGCTCAATCCTCTCCTTCTGAAGAGGACTTTCTCACTGCAGCTCATAGGGACATGGTTCAGTCCCTTCGCTGTTTCAGCCAGGTAACCTGGTGCAGGGGTTATACACGGGTGCTTCAAGAATCATTTGTCCTCAGAACAAGTACACAGACTTACCAGAAGAGAGACAAGCACCTTTCATTCCCTTCTATTCCTCTGCCTGGGAATTCCTACTTGCACAGAGATGAGGCACTCCATGTATGTACCTTATTTATTTGATAACACTGTACGTTCCTGTTCATGTCCTCCCCCCTAAAGTATGGTACAGCACGTAACCACAAGGTCTCGCTGAGTATCTTTACGAACCTGGTTATGAAGGAAGTGGGAATCGGTAGTTTAAGAGACTCACGTGGATATGGGTGAAAAAGGGGAGCTCAGGCAATTATTCCCTATAGGCTGAACTCTAAACAGCCGCAGAAGCATATAATGAATAAACAATCCGGGTTGTAAGGGACACTCCAAGGTCATTTGGTCCAGCTCCACGCTCAAAGGAGGGCTGACGCTGAAGTCAGACCCAAGCAATCCTGCCGTGATTCAGGATTGATCCCTGCCGTGATTCAAAAGCAGTCACTCGCTGTGGGAAACGACGGGGAACCCCATACTGGTGCGCGTTGCACTGTGACACAGAGCAAAATGCTCTCTGCAGTTCAGAGCTCAACAACATGTGGAAAGCAGGGGGTAGATTTACTCCAAGGGGATGGGGAGATGACAGGAGCTCTGAGGCCCTCAGCAGCACTGCTGGGAGAGGGCACGCTTTATATCTGACAGCCGAGACACTATACGGCTGCAGAGAGCCCTTCCTCCCCCCCCCCCCGGGTGTTACTGATGCATCCAGCTCTGTTAGCTATTACAAAATACGTTTAGAGTCAAAAAACACAGAAAAAACATTTTAAAGAGAACTTATTTTCTGTTGTGCTGTTGGAGGGAAAAAATACTTTGTGTTTCCTCTTCTGTTTTGCACCCACTCAGGGGCTGCTGTTAGAAATGAAAAGGAAGAGGTGGTTAGTGCCGTGGGAAGCACTGGTGTGCCAGTTGCAGGCACTGGTACGTGGTGGGTCCGCTGACCCACCAGCAGACCCACGGTGTCCTTTCCATTGTATCCTGGATGCAGCATGTCCAAATCTGTATTTTCATGCACACTGCCACAATTTTTTCCATGTACAGCTTAGCCACACGTTTTTGGTTTAGAAGCCCTTTAAGTATTTGATCATAGGATGTCAAGGGCATTTGACTTAAGAAGTGGAGGAAACTGGAAACCACACAAACGCTATGAATAGATGCTAGGGAAAGAGATGGCACATTTATGAACTCGGTCAAAGTGGATGCATATGTTACTTTATTTAGGCTCATATCAGAGAAAGAAACCCATGCAATCTTTAGCTCTTTACTTATATTAAAGGAGTAACCCCTCCTGTTTCATGGCATGTTTCTATTTTTATGCTACTGAAATCGTCAGCTGTAAGTTTCCGTGTAAATTACTTCCGAGCCCCAGAAAACCTTATGTTGGCATGACTATGATATCAAACCTATCTTCATTTTCCTAAAAGATAATCATCAAATGAGGTATTATCAAGTATTAGTGATACTCAGAAGTAACATCGGAGCTTTCATAAAAAGCTATGCTCCTAATGCCTGAATGACTCACATTTGCCACTAGAACAATACAAAGTCATTAAAGAAGGCTGGCCTTCAAAAGTAATACTTGGAACCAGAGCAAACCGTTTAAGTGTATCAAATGTCATAAAGGCTCTTTCTAAAGTGGAGGTTGTTACAGTATAAACAGCATCAAGCGAGAGGCTGTGCTCTCTCTTTACTGAAGCCCAGGAGTGAAAAACCAGGAGTGAAAATATTTTTATCTGTTGGAAGCGGGAAGAATAATGTTATTGTATACATAATGATGTACACAGAGAGCATGGTAACACACAGGCACACGTATCAAGATACTAAACTAAAGGGTTATATCACCGTAGGACTAGATTCTGCAAATTTTACATTCACCCAATCCTCACTGTGCTTGTAATCCAGCAGGCGTTTGCCTTGATGATACATACATTGTCTTCATTGAATGGTACTTACTGGCTGCTCACACCACTAAGCGTAAGACGTAGTTTCACAATACATTGCCAGTTGGTGAAGTTCCCAGCCACGGCTCCCACTCCCTCCTAGCCACCACTGCCCCTACAAGCCCGTGGGCCAGCCCTCAGCCATGCCCTTACGACTAGTTGTAGGGTGACACGAGGACACAGGTCACCCAAACTGACCTGGGTTAAAAATAACCCCACTGAAAACACAAGGGATTATTTTTAACTTGGAACATTTCAAAGATACGGTTTATGGTGTGATGCCACGACCGGTTTTAGTGACACAGCTGGTGCGGTGGCAAGCTGAGAGGATGGGATGGAAGCGGGAGGGGAGAGGACGGAAATCCTCAAGCCAGCATCGCTGCCATGCGCGGTGGAACACTGCCATATGGCAAAGTTTGCAAAAGCTGGTCCTCTCTGCAATTTCCTTTGGCATTCTTACTTGGGTGCTATTATTACTGAAGTTTGGGGTACTTACGCCATGATGCCCGAGAGATGAAACATTTCGGCTGTTATGTATGACAAGTAACTGTACAGGAAGACAAAGAGTGGCTCAATCACTCGGATTTTATGGGTGAAACGGGTGGTAAAGGCCGCTACAAATCCCAAAAGGATTCCAATCAATACTCCACCGATCCCCACTATAAAGAAGTTAGCAATCCCAGCGAATATGTCAATAACCTTAATCGTGCGCATCTGGCAGAAAGACTTGAACAAATTGTACAGGACCTATGAGAAAAAGAAAGCATGTTATGTTTCTGAACTCTTCTCAATTTCCCTTCATGTCATTATGTTCCTCTGCTTCAATGTTGAACTTTGAATTTCTCTGTCTACCTTGAACTCACTTTTGAGATATGCTGCTGTTTACCTCTGGCCTATTACTCGTCATCCATAAATATCAGAGAGATATACAAAGAAGGGTAAACATCATTATTCCCATTTTTGCAAATGGGACAGGTTTATTAACCCATGCCGTTCTGCAGGCCAGGAGCATAGAACTATCTATCTCATCTTTCTTTAAATTCATTTATTTGCAGAGCTTCTCATTTCTCCACAAACAGCCATTTCAGATTTTCCCCAGAATCAAGGAAATAAAAAAGGAGGAGGAAAAAATACAGTTTCATAATCAGTGAAGAATCAGGTTATTTTCAAATGTGTTTGATCTACATAAGACACCAAGAGCTGCGGTACTGAATCAGAACACAGATTCATCTGGCATGGGGTGGGTGGGGGGTGGTGGACAGTGACCATCCCAAAGAATACAAGAAACATGGCATCCATGGAGTGCTCTTTCTCTGACTTATTAACCATTAGGAATCAAATGGTTTGAAGACTTTTCAAATTTTAGATTATTTTGAGAGATTCGGATTTAAGTCCCATTAAAAGACCTGTTACCACGTGTTTGCCCAGTTTAATTTTCAAAGTGTTTATAACCATCCTTCAAACTGGGTCAATGGGATTATCACACTTTCTTAGCCAGAGAGCCTTTTTGTTTTACACAGGAAACAGAATGATGTAAAGTCCACATTTCTCTAATATCCAGTATTTTAGTTACTACAAACCAGACAACAATGGAACTGGTTAAAGAAACCTTAAAGGGTGTCCCCATTTGCAGACTTACTTGGGAGATTTAAGCATTACCTGGTGCTGCATGTATGCTCCCATCCATGCGATACCGTGATGGCTACACAGTCCCCTTGTACACATCCAGCCTTGGTCATAGGCACCTATTCCTATCTCAGGGAGTTCACAGGCTAAGCCACCGTGGTCATAATAAACACCTGACCCGTCAACTTGGACAGCCTGCAGGAGTTAAACCTCCACTTTCTTTCTAGACTTCTTAGTAAACGAAACAGGTTTCTCAGTCAGAAATGCTATTTGAGAGAACAATGTTTTATCAGTACTTGCATTGTGCCAACAATGTAGGTGTTTGAATAGCAACTGGGAGGGATTTGTCATGTTTGCAGTCTTGTTCTCTCTCACATGACAGAAAGTAAGTTGTTCAGCTCTTCTTGGCCAAAATTTGATAGGTCTTACAGAAGTAAAAGTTCTCACTATAGACTAATGCAAAGACATGGCCTATTATGGGTCCTTTGGGCTAAGTGAAAGGAAAGAACTGAAAAAGAAAAGAAAAAAATATATTCCAGAGCAAGCACGAAAAAAAAGAAGGTTAAATCAAACCTAGCATGGTCACCAGTAATTTTCATTACAAAGCAAGAAACAGGACAAGAGCAGGAGCATGAACTACTTGTTCGAAAACAATGATGCCCTCAGGATGGGTCCACCTGGGAGAAGTGTCCTCTTTCACCTGGACAAAAACCCCTTCATCTTGCTGCCCTGAGGCAGACTCCCAGCCTTTTTGCCCTGTTCCTTGTTACCATGTCCCGTGCAGGACAGGAAAGCAATGTTCTGGGCTCCACTGGTTTTCCACCTGTTTTGATTTGTGGACCTTACAGATTTGCATGAAGAGAAGCATACCAGAATTAAGCCTACTGACAACAGGTGTGCCTTTGTTAGTCACTTTACAAGGACCTCTCAGTCCACAGACTCCCAGACTGCATGAATCACGGACTGAAGCAAAAATACTGTTGACTTGTATCGTTTGCAAGGAGAGGAGTTTCCCTGAGTCACTTATTGAAACCTGGGACTACCCCAGAGTCGTGTTACTCTTCAAGACACCGACAGCATTCGACCTGGCAGAATACTCCCTTGGTATGTATCAGGGAAGATGACTATTTTCTTTAATTGGAGTTTTAAATAGCCTTTTTTATATTTTAACAAGGAGCTATATAAGTATATATAAGGCGAGTCTCCAAAGTAAGGCCACTGAGAGCTGCTTGTAAAGAAGCACATAATTTTGATCTACGCAAGCAATAGCCTTTCCATAACACCACCTCATCCTCACAGCGAAGTATTCACCCTGCAACAAGAATGGAGCCTGCTGTTTCCACATACAGACATCCCCATAAATCTCAAGTCTGTTGCCGTAAGTTATTTGAAAGAAGAAAAGCAATGTTCTCCTTTGTACCTCGGATCAAAACCAGACCGCCATGGTAGAAGCAGCAGCTAGGACTATGGAATGTCATGAATATGATTTTAATCTCATTCCTATTGTTCTTTATTTACACTGCTGTAAATGAGATCAAAATCAGATTCACTTCCCTTTTACTCTACAGCAGTTCAGTTTTACAGCTCTCTCTAAACTTTCAGGTGAGTTAAACAACATCAACTCCGGTCACATTTTGTAATGCATTTGGTATGAGAATTTTTTTTTTTTTTCAAGTTCAAGATTTGCATTTACTCAACATCCTTCAGCTGAACTCGCTGAAGGTTACCCCAAGGAGTATTAGCCACCAATCACTTTTTAATCTCCTCTCAGAGTATCTCTGTTCTTCCTAAACACTAATTGCTTATTTTCGTCAGTTCTCAGTTATTAGTTTTTAATTCTGAAATTACTTTAAAGCACTCTAAAATAATGTTTTCAGCAGAGGTGGAATACAGAGCACTGCTGTAATGTTTTCTAACATGGGAATAATATTATTGTAATGACACTGGCTCCTTCTTTGTGTTTTTAAGCCCAGAATTGGAATTTGAACTGCTAACTTCAGCTGTGATCTTGCCATTTAATATCCCTGTGCTAGTTATCACTGACCCAGTCTTTTGGTAAAGCCCCAACTCTGAAAGAGAAGGCAACTGGCAAACATTGTCCTCAGCCAAATTCAAGCTCCAAAGCTCCATCAGTGGGGGAAAAGGATCATCCAAAAACACAGGCATATCGCAAAAACTATCGGGCATGAAAGACCACCTGAGAAACGCAGCAGAGCTGGGATTCCAGAGAAAGCACTCCTCACTTCGTATCTAAAATGAAGGTGTGGCAGCACATTTTCTGAAAAGGGAAAGCATAGATGACACTGCTATCCTAATAAAAGCTTTTATTAGGAGCAGCCAGGCAGTGCAAGTGGGATAGCAGGAGGAAGGGCTTGAAGTATTTAGAAAGCATCTTTACTAAAGCCACGCTGTTCTGCACTGCCCACCTGGGTAGCCCCTGGGTTTTTTAATACTGCAGCGGCCATAGGAATTAGGCAGCTCTCGTGGATGGCCAGCCTGCGTTCAACTCCCCTCCTGCCTCGTCCCCGCATCCCACCAGAGGCAGGTGGGACTCGAGGGCTCCAGCAGCCGAAAGCTGGAAGGTGCTGAGCTCTGCCTGCTAGCTGGTTTTATCAGCTCTCCCGGTAACACAAGAAGGGCAGAGGACAAGGGAGTTATTTACAAAACATGGTCTCCTTTGAGCGGATAGCTGCGTGATCCCGGCAGCACCGCTACGGGCGGGGGAGGCAGGGTCCTCCGAGGAGACCCCACGGGGGATCCGTGTGACAGCCTGGGACACATTTTAAGTATAACCACATGATTGCAGGTGTGCGAAATCCTAACAAGGGGCCATTAGCAAACCAATGCTTAGCATGTGGAAACCACTTGACCTCCTGCCAAGCGCTACCTTTAAGCGATAGCTGGGAAGCAAGACCGAAGGTACTTTAAATTCCTTTCCCTCCTTCAGGAATATATGTGTGGTCAGTGCATATGCTGGGCTGGCCCTACAGACGACTCGGAGTTATCTCCCCTGCGTTAGGGCATCTGGGCAGGCACGCCGTGAGAAAGGACTACCTCCAAAGGAGGCAATAATGACACCTACAGGAAAGCCATGCATCACGGTTATTAAATTGCCATGCCAGCACCTATAAAAATGGTGGTTTGGGGTCATTTGCCATTGGGCAATGGCACGCATGAATACTTCCATCACCAGGATACAGTGTTTTCCCAGCAAATCCTGCTGGATTAACTGCTGCTCCAGTGGAAAGGTGATTGCTTTTGTGATTGGGAAAAGTGATTTTGGTTGGAAAAATCCACCAAAAAAAACAGTTTGACATTAACATAAAACCAGACCTTTTTTCCCTAGAAAAACTTGTATGGAAAGAATTCCACTGCATGAGTGTCCATTACAAGTGAATAGAGACAGACTCAGCGATGGCTGAACTGCTAAGCCTTTTGAAATTCAGTATTTACACCCACTTACTTTCAGGACCGGCTTAAGTACCAGTTTAGTAATGGCAGGCTGTTTCATCTGTAAGCTAATGAGAAAAGCTAGGCTTTAAGGCAAGCTCATAAGAGAGGATGCAATTCAGCTGGCTGGATAGCAACAGAATCAGGTAAAGCATGAAGCATAAGTGGGAAAAAAAACCAAACAGTACTCCCACGGACACACAAGAAATGATCAGTACCAAGGCTCAGATTAAATGATGAGCTATACATGTGTTAAGCAGGTGAGGCAAAGTCCTAGAAAAGGGGAAAACCGAAGGACAATTGTACATAGAATTGGACAGGAATAAGAAGGCAGTGACAGAGACAGGGAAGGTGCGGACCCATTTCATGAATCTTTCTGATCCTTCCGGCATATGAAAAACTGGACCTCCATGTCTCACAAAACAGAAAGCGTGCCAGGACATAGTTGGCACAGGCAGGATTTCAAGAAAAGCATGGATAAATAGGAGTAATGTCCCAGACAAGGTGTCATCAGGTACAAACAAGGGGCATTGGGGGTGTTAATGGAATTTGCAGATTGCTGTCCTCAGGTCAGCACCACAAACCCAGTTCAGCTAGTTAATGATTAGAAATTACTGCCTCCAGATGGCTGTCCTATCTCATCTGTAGCCTGGGAGAAACGTATTGGTGGTCTCGGGGCAGTTCCAACTGGATGGGCACATGCAGAAGGCCAGCATCAACCGGGTCCTGTGCCGTCTCAATGATTTGCCCATTCTCCCCATGAACATGCTGGGACACCCCACATTGGCCATTTTCCCTTTCCTGCCCAACAGCATTTCTGCAGGTGAGGAAAACTTCCACTTTCAGGTTACAGAAGTAACAGAATTCAAAAGTACAGAAATGAAAAAGATCAGGTAGTAAAATCCCAAGAGCAAATATGCTACCATTACACATTACTCTGCTGTAGTAAGGCTACCGTAGTTTCTAAATCTAAAGTTTAGAGAATTACATAAACACATTAGCACTCCTTGACTTCCACCTATTAGTGAACAGTAATAACCAGATACAAAGAGATATAATGGGGTGGCATGCAAACAATTCATTTATCGTTTTTATCAACTAATCATTTATCAAGTAACTTACCACAGTTATAGCATCATTCAGCAAAGACTCTCCAAACACCAGGATGTAAAGCTGCTCATTGACATGAATATTTTCAAAAACGGCTAACACCGCCACAGGATCCACAGCTGAAATGAGGCTGCCAAAGAGCAAATTCTGCAGCAATGTGATATCAGTCAAACCAAATGCACTGATCTGGCAAATTCCATAAAGTGAAATTCCAATGCCAATGGCATTCCAGAGCGTGCCCACCACAGCATACCAGAATATGGTACCGAAGTTCTCAAAGAAAAGACGAGTTGGCATAAAATATCCAGCATCGAGTACAATGGGTGGTAAAAGATACAAGAAAAAAACATCACTGTTCATTACAGGTGGGGACTTCTCCTCTGCTCCAAAAATAATCCCACCAAGAAGCAATCCAACCAGAATGAGGAGACAGCTTTCAGGTACTATAGAGGGCAACTTGTGATAGAGATGAAAGCCTTCAAAGGAAATTCAAACACAAGAAAGTAAAATGGTTATTTGTACAGAATCCAAAAGTTTATTCTGGATTCTGTTATCTTAGTTTCTACAGTAAACAAACAGCAACCGCAGGGCAATTTCATTTTCATTGCAAAGACTGAACTGGACTACCACAACAGGTCAAGGCAAATCTGTCAGCTAGAGTAGTTAATTGAGTTAATTTGGTGGAGAGACAATTTAATAGCTAGACATTCCAGTTAATAGCTAGGCTGGCTGGAGCAACTGTCTGCAAGGGTTCTGTTTGTGAAAGTGGGGGTTTTTTTGTAATGTGGAATCCTCCAGAAACACAATCCAAACACAACCCAATCCAATTTTCTAGGGCAAATTACATCTAGATAGAGAAAAAAAAAAAAAGCAAAAAAAAAAAAGCAGCATGCTAACTACCCCTTCCTCCATGCACAGCTTCACAAAGGATTTTAAGGAGTACATTAATTTAATTTTTAAAGTCTTTTAGAGTCTCAAAGCTAGGGAGGGGAACTAGCACATGTGACCTGCACCCAGTCACCCATGGTCGCTTCCTCAGCCATCAGGAGGAAGCATTTACAGGCACAATTATTCTTTTAATTTTAGCGGAGCCTCCAAATTAATTGTGGTAGTGTTAGGACTCTCTAATAAAAATCTGTGCAAAGTACTGAAAAAATGAATAAAAAAAGGTTCTGAATGAGGACTTAATGGTTGAATGTTCCTTAGCCTACTAAAACTCTCGAAGCCATGCAGTTTTGATTTAAAGACTCCCATTACTTGTAGAAGTTGGCTGTTGTAAAGCTACGTTTGGTAATGAATGGGAAAAGTTTTGAAGGAACGTACTCTGGCCAATCTAATGGAACGATCAACCTTATGCACCAAGGTCACATTCCAGGTCCCGGCGATGCCAATCTTTTCCAGGCTCCTCCTTATCTATATTTGGCCCACATAATTATACAGAAAACTATACACACCCACAAGATCCCACAATTCCTGCCTAACTAAAAAGCATTTAAATTATTTTAAATGAGAGCTGCACAGAAACACTGGGTGTGGTAATAACGGGCGTCTATTTCAGTAAAACTATTTTCAGTAAAAATCACACCTGTAGTCGAAACAGTTAAACTACTGCAAGCTTGGTATCCCAATCCAGTTTCCCAATTTCAGGCTTCTGTATCTTGTAACACAATCTTTTGTTAATTCTCCTTTCATCATGGATTTTTGCCAGGTAAAAGAAAGCCTGAACTTACAATTAGGAAAAACAAATGGTTAAGAAGGACCAAGGGGAAAGCTGGTATAATCTACAGATTTTTTACTTACATATTCTATAACTATTAAAGCTATTTTTAAAAGTAAGCAACTCAAGCTGCATTTTTTTTTCCTGTCTGGATGAACAGAGACTGCTTTTTAATATTTAGAAACACAGCCTGTGTGACTTGTTAGAAGGACTGCCAAATTCGCTGTCATTCTTCAAAACCGGAATCACCAATATCCTGTATTGGCAGAACAGGTAATGACCCTGGAAACACAAGCATTTGTGGTTGGAGACTTGACTCTTCACCTCTGAGCCACTTCCACATGAACATTTTACGGTTTGTCTTAGTCTCTGCCGTGGCAGGACGCCAAAACTTCCAACACAGTGATTGAAGTTTCCCCTGCGTAAGTAGGTTTTGCTAAAAGAAAAGGTTTTTTAAGCCCTTCATAAGTATCTTAAATCATTTTCTCAATAAAAATTGAAGATGGGGAAATTTTTGTTAATGCCGCTTTTAATGAAAACAAAAACCATCCCAACCAGTTGCAATGCAATGGCAATGAAATGTCTATTGTGAAAATAAAAATTATGGTTGTTTTTTTTTTCTTTTCTTCTTTACAAGTCACTCTTTGGAAAGTTCATACCTTCTCAGAGCTTTTGGGACCTTCTCCACCTCATCCTTAAAGGTAATGGAAAGGCTCCCACTAAGTTAAATGTGCTTTTTATCGATGTCAACAGCATCAAAACTCCTGACAGACTGCCTGCCTGCACGCAAGGCATCTGAAGGTGCTCAGGGACAGGCTGTGGTTCCCCATGTAAGGGCAGAGAGCTAGGATTTAGAATCCCGAGCACGTCAAGTCAGGCGCAGGTGCCCCGCAGGACAAGGGACATCTTCCCTGCTCTGATGGATCCGCAGATCCCCTCCAGCACAGGGATACTCAGACTTTTATGCTGAACCCAGGACAACAGCTACTTTCTCCTCCTCTGACCCTGTTCTTGGGCTCCTGACTATGCAGTGACCCAGCTTTAACAATGTGGAAGATGTTCACCCTCGGGCGTTTGGGCAGTAGGACACTTGCCTAAAGGGCAAGTTCAGTGTTCTTCAAGCTAAAAGTCCTCAGAGCCCTGGTTTCCTACTTCTTGGGTGAAATCCAGTGCTCTCTGATGCTGGAAATGCCACTGAGACGTGTACTTCAGATTATAAGTGAGTTTTCCAAGAGACCCTCTGAACAGCTTAAAACTTTTTTCAGGAGAGAAGCGTTGGAAGGATATCAGCTCAGTTCCCAGAAGAAACACTTCTAATGGTGCATTTGTGATTAAACATAGAAGTAATGGGAACCTGGATCAGTTAGGCAACATTTTGCAGGTTTGGTAGCATAACAATTAAGCAAAACTGGGAGGTAAGTAGACTAGTCTCACTGCCTAGAGACTGCAGCATACTTCAGGTGCACTGGGTCCCACCTAATATACTCAAGGAGTCCATCAGCGTGGGAGTAACATACCTCCTATACGGTATCAACACACAAGAATAAATAAGTAGAGGTAGCTAGAAAATAACACCTCTGTTCGAGGCAATTTCTTAGATTTCAAAATGTGCCCTTGCTCTATGCTGGAATAAAAAGCACCGGGTTTCTCCTGTCTCTGTGAAAATGTACCTTGTCGAAATGTTCAAGTTCTGCTTGACAACTTCAGGTTTTTCCTTTCTCATGCTGTCTTTCTCGCTCCCTCTAAACCTAGCCTACAACGGCACGGTCACAGCCAGGATCTGAGAAACCTTGCAGATAACTCCCCTATAAAAACAAGCAAATGCTGGAAGGTTTCAGCTCCAGTGAAACTACACTTCTGCGAAAACACATTTGTTCAAAAAGGCTCGAGTCGGGCGATAAAGCAGGTGCTTCAATACAGCTGTCTTTGGAATCCTTCACGCGCTGCGAGAGCTGTTATTAAATGCGACCCTACCTTCTGGGCTGCTTGCAGCTGAAACAGACCTTAGGGCTCCATTCACAAAGGTTTGCTACTCGGCCAGCGCCAAGCGTAAGCATTCAGGGTCTAGCCCCAGAAAGGAATTTGCAATGCCAGATTAAGCACCGAAGTTTCCCGGGCAGTGCGTGAGTCTCCAGGTGGATTTCACACTGCCTGGCACGACCGGGGTGAGATGCCTGCGCTGCCCGTCAGGAAATGCTGGGGAGAGGAATGCACCAGCGAGCCTCCTCTCTCACAGCCGCTCTCGGGGCTACGGGCAGGAAAACCTCTCTCCTTTCAGCAGAGACCCACGGCCCGCTCTTAGAAACAGAGTCGGCTGTGGCAGACCCGACATTTCGTTAGAGAACTGCCCGTCTGGGCTAAACTTCAAGACAAAAGCAGGCACGAGCGAGTGAAAAATGGACACTGTGGGAACGTGGCTTAGGAGCGCTGGGAGTCTGTCCCGGGAAGGTTTACCTGATGCACTCGCTGGATAAGAAAGCGCAGACGGAGCTCCAGGAGCAAGAACTGGATGTTCCTAATTCCAGTCCCGGAGTCAGGGTGCCTGCAGATAGGTGTGGTGAAGCTGAGCACTGCCACACCTAGGGACTCTCCTGGATCTGGCCCTTGGTGCTTAGCGCACGCACGCTTGTGACAGCAGAGGTAATGCCCTAGATTAGCCACACTGGCTCTTGTTTGGTGTAACTGAATAATTCTATCCATTTTTCCTCATCTACGCTGTTTGCTTGTTTACTGTACTGCAGTCAAACTGGAAAATTGAAGTAGCCAAGTAACTTTTTTTTTTTTTTTTTACTTTTTAGATGCCTATGCACTAGCAAAATATCGTGATAGTCAGAATATACAGTCCTACAGAAATTATATATTATTGTGTATGCAGGTGTGTTTACATGTTTCAGATGGCCTCCCTGTAATCTTTAATAAAACACAAACTTTTCCACTAGTCTTAGCTTATTCAATAGTTCTTGCTGCATCTAAACTCAGAAGCCAGAGCAATTTTACAATACTCGACTGGCAAAGTTCTTTACCAAACTCCATATTTTCTGGCTATTACTGTTCATGATACACTTGAGTGTATTGTATTTAAACTCTGCCCTGATTCTGCAACACCTAAATACATACTGAAGCCTAAGCATGCATCTTTAATGTATTAAGATACCTGCCTGGAGGTACATGCATCCTTAATAGATGCAACATACAGTATTTCTGCAGAAAGTAATGAAGCCATAGCCAGTTGCTTGGGCAGAGGATCAGCCCCCAACCACACCACTAGCCGCAGCAGGAGGTGAGTACAAAGTTTTGGTTTTGCAGAATCTTAATTACCTGATCACTAACCAGAATGTGACACGGTCTATTTAAATGTCACAAGCAGAAGTCAAAGTTTTATCAAAATGTTGTATCAAAATGAGTATGATCATAGCTTTTCTTGAAATCTGAGCTGCAAAATCAGACTTCTGGACCAAACAACTGGCATGTGCGTAAACCTTTTTTTTTTGTTGTTGTTCCCACGGCTTTATTCCTTACATTATCTTCTAGTTAAGAAGATACAAAGTTCATCATTTGCAGAGATTTACCGATTTTTAAATGGCTTTCCAGTACACCTTTACGTGATATTCTTTAGATTATAACAGCGTCCTCACTCTTCTGTTTGGGACCTAGAAAGCTAATTAAAACTATTATGTATCAGCTGCAGAAAACACGGTGAAACTATGCAATACAAATATTTTCCACATGAGGGAAGAGGTGGCCTTCCTTACTCATTCAGTGCTGCCTTTTTATGTCTTTCTCGGGACATAAGTGAACGGTGGGAAGTATAACGAGGAGCCTTCCTCTACCCTCATAAATATTTGCTTTCCATCGATCCGTTGCGCAGCTCTGAGACCGTCCCCGTACCTGGCGTTATTTTAAGAAAAAGCAGATGGTGCTCAAAGGGCGATGAAGGAAAAGGCAGCGGTGCAGGGGGTGAACTCCGGGCTTCACCTTCCTCCTCCTCCTCCTCCTCCTCCTCCTGGCCCGGGGTTTACGGGCTGCAGGTAACCCATTTGCTCCTCCGCACCTTTCCCAACCGACAACACCCCATCTCCTGCCACCCAAATCCCGCCCGGCCATCCCGCCCCGCCGCCGACCACCAGCCTCCGGCCGCCCACCGCTCACCCCGGCCCCGGCTCCCGGGAGGGCAGAGGGACGACCGGGGGGTGGGCGGTCGTGGTAGTGGGGGGTTTTGGCGTTTCACCCGCTCACCGATCTTGGCGAGGGAGGCCAGCAGGATCCAGAGGGTGATCTCGAAGGGGATTTGCACGTGGGGGTAGTCCAAGGTGAAGACGTGGAGCCGCGTCTCCTCGAAAGCCGCGCCGCTGGGGCTGGGCGGGGGGCCGGTGCCCACGGCCGAGGCGCCGGGCAGTTGGCTTTCCGATGTCGCCCGCCCCTCCG
>NW_010972931.1:6259792-6299033 GCF_000737465.1 Haliaeetus leucocephalus
GCCCCCGCGGGGCTAAAACCGCCGGGCTTGGCCCCGCCGACCCCCGCCCCGGTAACGGGCTGAGCCCGCAGGGGGACGGAGGGAGCCGGAGCTGCTTCGGGAGGGGTTTGTGTGGAAATGCACAGGCACCCCTGCGTCTTCGTGGAAGGGGATGGGGAGAGGCCGCCCGCGCTGTGGGGACAGGTACACGCGTACGCGCACAGCTCTAACTCACTTTGTACGCGTATACACGTACGGACGCACCGCCGAGCGCGTGCGTATATGCGTGTGGATGTGCGGATGTCTGTCTGTCCTAATAAAGTAACTTTCACGTATACGTGCATACCTAGCTCTGTTAATGTGCACGTACACGTGTGTATATATATATATATATATATATATTGCCATTACCGAATGCAGGAGAGGTGCTTCCACCAAACTTAACGAAAGACAGCGTTCCAGTCCCACTAACCAAAAGTGAAATTCCATCAATTCAGAGAGTTAAAAGAACGCGCTCGGTATACGCGTCTGCGTGTCGGTCCACGTATACGCATATACGTGCTATATAATAATACATTCTATACTCTGTACTATATGATAGATAATTATTTAGTGTATTACATAATCAGTTTCATACATAAAGTAATACATAGCACATGAATAGATATTACCTAGGTGTTGCCCCCCATCAAACACGTGATAGGCCCAGTCCTGTTCCTGTTAAGGAAGAGGTTTACATTCTGTTAATTCAGAGAGTTAAAAGAACACACTGTAAAAACATATATGAGCCTCCATGCGTATATTCTCATATACGTGTATATAGCTAATAATATGTTTACACGTGTGCATGAGTGCGTGTTGCCAATATTGAACACATGATTGGCAAAACCCTGTTCCTGAAGGCATTGGGGATTTGCCGTGAATTTCAGCACAGCTGGTATTCCATCAGATACTGCTGAGCACCGGCTTTCTGTATTTCTGAAAGAATGGAATCTCAGCCACAATGTGCTCATGACTTCACCACTTGTGAGTAAGACAGTATTCCAAAGCTCAAACTCATAAAATCTTTATAGCACACCGTTCTGCGTGCCTTTGTAGCAAAGCATGTCTGTCTTGACTTCAAATAAAACAAAAGCAGGCAGTAAAGAGTTCTCCTTTTTTCCCCAAAGGGCAAAAAGTAACCAGTGGCTACTGTTTCTGTTGTGAGTTAAAGCTCAGAATCAACTAGCTGAATATCTGTAGCTGTCATTTACCCCCAGAACCTGAAAACAGGGCACTACTAAGCCTATGGTTTTAATGGCAAAATTAGTAACATGACACTAATAAAAGGTTTTTCTTTATTTTATCTACAAGTCAGCCAGGAGAACACATCTGAATAGCAAACCAGTGTATACACCATCTAACTCTCTAGCTGCATATGATATCTTCATAGGTCCTTTTATTTGTTATATCAGATCCTCTGAAATAAGAGAAAAGGATAAATATTGCAAATTCTGAGGACATTTCCTTTATATAGAAAAAAAATACAAAAAGAAAACGCTCAGTCATTCCTGAATCTCCTGGTGCCTGCCAAAAGACCATCCACAAGAAGACAAGTCTAACCCTCGGGTGAAGGAGATAGCATTATCTCTCACATGCAAATCAGACTGTAAATCATAAATGTAATTCAGTCTCAAATCGTAAGATCTGTAATTGTATTTGCATGTCTCATTTTATGACCTTTCCTGCAGATGAAGAAAGACTTTCTGAAAAATACGGTTATGAAAGTGTCAATACCCGTTCTCCTAAGAGCAGCATTACAGATCCTCTCTAGTTATCTGACATGTGCCTTCAGGATATTGCACTGGACTGAGAATTGTCTTCAATAATGTCAATGAAAAGGCATTGGCAAGAGCAAGCTGGCCAAGGCTATTGGAAGTATGGTTATTTATAGACTGTCCCATCGAACCTTTTCTCTAATATCACCTCATAATCTCCCTCTACGCTGGGATTCATATCCCTATTCAATAATCACAGCAGAAATACGCTGTAGAGCAGGGAACCGGACCACCGTACGACAGCCCCGCAGCTGTGCCAGTCGCCAGACCAGCGTTTGGAAATTGTGAACAACTGGCTGAGGATTTTCGGTTTGCCACAAGAGGGGAAGGAAAACTTTGGGTGGGAAAGTGCTGAGGCATGAGAAGTTGGAGGAAGGTCCTTTCTCATGGAAAATGTTCTTCATTGCTTCCCTTTTCATTACAGGCAGTGAGGGATGACAGAGCCCGGCTGCTGCGGACTGGCAGAGACAAAGCGATGCTTTGGCACCAAGGTCATGCCTTTACAGTCACAAAGTTTCTCCCAGGCACAGGAATATGGACCCTTCCTTCGGGCCCCATCCACATATTTGCCATTATTTGTCCTCTTACTTTCCTCCTCTCCAAAAATAAGAGGGCACACGTGACAGAAATCCTTCTAGCTCTGGCACTGCTGTGGATCAGGGTGCCAGGCTAATTTTGGGGTTTTTTTTTTTAATAATATTATGAAACTGAGAAGTTGGAAAGGGGGAAAAAAAAAAAAAAAAAAAAAGGGAAAGATGCCATTAATCCTGAGGCTGGTGACTTACATGCCAGTAATAAAAAGGGAAATAATACATTGACACAGACCCCAAAGAACTGGGAGAGCGAAGAAAACTGGAGTTGAGATTAATTACTAGAGTTGATACTGTCTATCCTTACACCAAAATAATCTCTTTTATGGATGGATTGTATAGATGAGAATATCCAACATTTGGCTAGGAACTGCCTTTACAGGCTAGCCTGCTACAGCAGGGGAGTGGACCATACTTGACTCCAGAGCTTTTTGAAATAGATGCAGCGAAGCTTGGTATAGTATAAGGTGCTGAAGCTCTTTGTGGAGTTCCTCTCAGTATTTGCAGCACGTGCTGCTTTTCATCACCACCAGCCCTGTGCAGCTGGTCCCACAGCCACTGAAGGGTTTCACCACTGGTGCAAGGTCTTTAAATCCAGGCAGAGATTTGCCTGAGACGGCAGAGTGGGGGGGTGATATTCCCATTATCTCTGCTTCACCCGGGCTGTATGAGACAGCAGCAAGAGCTTCCCTCCCCTCCACCACGGCTCGCACAGCGCCCAGCCCTGCTGGTATCTGCACAAGAAGCAGCTCCTCGGGGACATCGCCATATGGAGAAAAATATTCCTGAGTCTCCAAGCTGCCCTGGGAGGGGAAGGAGGGGGGTCCCCTCAGCCGGGGAGATGGATAGAGGAGACGTGAAGGTGCGTGCCTGGCGCCGCGGTGTCTCGTCATGGCTCTGCCCCTGACAGCTCAATGCATCTGCTCCCACTTCAGAACAATTTGCTCTTTGGGTCGCTCCGCACCATTTCAGTGATAGCACAAACAGAAAGCACGCCCGCTGCACTCGCCTGGTCGCAACCGATCCATAATGGACCTTCCCGCAATGCCCCCAGCGATGCCTCACTGCCCGCCCCGTGCCATCTGCACCCACGAGCACTTTTATCTCTTTAATTCTGCTCACGGGCACTGCCTGCGTTACCAGATACAGAGCTAACAGCACTTCACGTGACAAAGTGCATGCCGCGTTACACATCAAGACGGTAACTCGCATAATTCAGTTTGTTTACCTTTTAATCCATTTATTGATTACTACTGGAAATTACTACCAGAGCAGGGAACTGCTCAAGCTACCCACAGAGTGCAGTTTGGGAAAGAGAGGCACAGGCAGTCCCACCACGCAGGTTTGCAATAGCTTGGGTGGTTCATACGGGTGTTATGACAGTTTAGTTTTACTTTTGCTGTAGTAGGCATTGGATTTTTCATTGTAGGCATGCCTTTGAGTTACAGGGTTGTATGTCACCTGTTATTATTAATCCAGCTTTATCTATATAGCAGGAAAAGATCTATCTTTACTGCTATTAACAAAACTCTGCTTTCACAATTAAAAGAAATATGCTGATTTGAACAAATGAGAATTTTCGCTGTACCATAAATTTGGCTCCATTTTTAGGGATTCCCTAAATGAGGTCATATTTTCATACTTAATTTTCTGACCTCTCTTCGATATCAAGGCAGCATTTCTGGAAAATGTTACTGTGACTATTTCAATAACTGGATCTCCTACAAGCAATGTTATAGATGTTCTCTAGTAAAATATGATCAAAAAATCAAAATGTTTTGGGGGAAAATCATACATAATAAATATTTGTCCATAATTTTCATTGCTGTTTTACTTTGACAGACATTTTCAGTAGACTAAAAATATGCTATATTCTACTGCTGATATTTTATTTTGATGGAAATTAACTCTGGGCAGAGGAGCTTTTACGTTGCATATTTCTTAAGTTTTCCCTGACACAGTCCTGATAGCAGTATTGTAAAATCTGTGTTCCTGGTTCTGAAGAAAAGTATAAATTTCACCCTTCTTCCTAGCCACTTTTCTAAAACAGACAAAGATTTTCTCCAATTTTCCCCAAAAGTGTAGTACAGGAGGCTTAAACACGGACCACCTTGCCGAAATACATTAATGTGTTACTAAAGTAAGTTTGTTAAAAATTCTAGTATTTCCATTAGAACAAAGAAGGAAGTTTTCAGGTTACCACGGGTAAACAGGCGGTTCTTCTTGACATCTGCAGCTGCATGGGAATCACAGCAATGCAGGGAAAACCAGTGCCTGTGGTACATGCAACCAGGATCTTCAAAGAGTTAAGGGAGAGCAGACACCAAAGAGGTGACATAGATCTTTTTGACTCATTTAGAAATAGTTCCAGTGGAGATTTAAGGACTATAAAATACGAACATGCTTAACGGAGAGTTGTTTTCTTTGGGAGGGGAGCTGGTTGCTCACCTGCATGCATTATGTTAACAAACGTTTCTCAAAATCTCTCTTCCATTAGGGGTTAGACTCTTTTTATGAGGACTATGTCATCAGGGCCTTCACCGTGTAACTCTGTCTCTAAATCCATTAATTAGTGAAAGTATATCTTCAGCTATCCGCTGATTTATTATATGAAATCAATAGTCCATTGAGGATGTGTTTTTCCACAGCCTTTTCCAGGGCTGCTTAGCAACCGTCCCCATAAACCAGGTCCACCAGAGGCATTATACCTTCCTCATATGGGCACTTTAATGGCAGCAATTTAGTTGTGCAGGTCTGAACTTTGGTAAGCCGTTTTAAAGCCCTTACAGTGTTAACTGTTGTGTCTGCACAACTCGGGTTTTAAATTGGAAAGGGTTGAGAAAGCGCACAGGTACCGGCAGCTGCCTAATTTTCTGGAATTCGAGTGGCAGGAGCAGCAAGCTACATGACTACAGATGCAGAGCACAAAGGAAGGAGCGTAGCTATTTTTTTTAATCTTCAAAAGCAGCCCCATGAATGAAGCAGCAGCGAAGCTGAACACGAGTTTGTGGCTGAATTCCGAGCGATAATTTCTGCTTTCTTGGGATATCCCGAGGCTGCAGGCAGAGGCTGCCGTGCCGCGGCACCGGTCGCAGTTATTCCAGCGTGAAGCCCGGAGGGAGCAAAGTGCTGCTGCTTCTGCGGATTACGGGCAACCACTTCCCCAGAGCTAATCTGGGTATCAGAGTAATTGCACCCCTGTGAACGCTCTCCTCAAGACTTCTCCTAAGGTCTGTCCCAGCCGGCCGGTGTGTACGCAGGCACTTCTGCTCACCATGAGTAAGCATCTCCGGCAGGTTCAGCCAGGAAGCTCTGCAAGAGCGTGTTGTGCCTCGTACCAAATAACAGAGAGGTTTTTGCAGTGCTGCAGGGCATCAGCATTAAATATCATCCCGAAGAACAAAAAAGGGACCCGCCATCAGCTACTGCAGGAGGGCTGTGATGTTTCTAGCTCCACAGGGACACTTACAACCCAGGAAGGCAAACCATGAGGTTAATTTTTGCCATAACTTGAAAGTACAGTGCCCTCCTTCTGTTCATAAAACACGCAAAATTGAGAGGAGCTGCCTGGCAGGGGTTTGTGCTGGTTTTCCTTTCTTTCATTACTTGTGTTCCAGGTGATCTGGGTATCACTGGAAAAAGACATTGTTGGGCACATGTGCTGGAAACCTGGGACCAGAGATGACAGATTGATTTCCATCTCTTAAGGATTAGAACAATCTAATTGTTTAATAGCTAAACAACATGTGTAATGTTTAAACTGTAAATTCCCTTTTTAGCTCATTCTGCACCAGGACACTTAGTCATTGAATGATTTCTGAGGCTGTGTCCCCACGCTGGCTGTCAAAAGTAGTAACTGTTCTCAAGCCTAGCACCTGTTACTGCCATGAATACAGAAATACTAATTTAAATGTTTAACTTTTGGGGGAAAAAAGTTAATGACTAAAAGAATGCCTCCTGTTTCAGCCTTACAATAGCATCATAACCAACAACAAGAATTTTCCTTTGAAAGCAGTTTGATAGGTTTATAAACATATTTTTAAATGCTTTCCCATGAGTTCAAGTGTTGAATTTGGTGACTGAAGCAATTCCTTTAGTGCTATAGCCTATATTTACAACTCTGGCAACCTTTAAAGCATAGAGGCAAAACCTCTTTTTGCAAAGGGCAAGGTAAACGCTGACCCAGTTGTAGAGTCCTGGGAGGCCTTCTGCTAAGCTACATTTCCTACTCGTTCTTTGTCAGTAGATTAATAGCACAAGCATGTTGAACAAATGTTGCTTTCAAAAACGCTGAGGGGTTGTGGGTTTTTTTTCCTGAAGAAAATTTCATTTAAAAATAAATGTCACAATGTTTTTCAAGCAGTTCTGAAGCAAGCAAAAAATGTGTCCAGGCTGTGCTCTCCCTTGAATCAAATCAACTGCCACCTTGCTCTCAGACTCTCCTACCATGACTGGTTCCCCTGGCCCAGGAGCTTTCTTCTCTGTGCATGCCCTCAGCTCATCAGCCCAACCTAAAGCCTGCTTCCCCCTTCACCAACACGAGCTGGTTTGTAGAGACATAGCGGGTTAGATTTAGGCCCTTGATAAGGGCTTTTCTAAGAGGACTCAGATCTTCAGGAGTCTAGGAATGTCTACTGGGGTGCCTTACAGGACATCATCCTGTAGTCAGTGATGCAGGTCAGTTTACAACCAGTAGCTGGAATTGCTGTGCGTACGTGGGTGGTACAGGGAGCTGTTCACCCCATGGCCCCTTTCCCACCTGCCCCTTTGTTTCTGACACCCTCTTCTCTCCCCTTCACACCAGCAACCCACCTGCAAAATACAAATACACGCACCCAGTGCTTGCTCAGTCAGAGCTGGCCAGCACTGGTCATCCCTGAGCCAAGAGGAACAATCCTTTAGCAACGGCATAAAATACTACCTTAGCTCCTCCACAACCCTCAAAGCTGACTCTCTGTCTTGGGTGACGCTATACGTGTCCCACTGAAGCCAGGGAAGTGTTCCTGCCAGCTGAAGCAGAAGCAGGCCCAGTACAAAGATGGTGTTTTGCAGTTTGAGTTGCACTAAAGGGTAGTTTGTGAATTGCTGCGGTGGTCAGCCAAAGAGTTAACTGATTCTATACTAATACTGTGCACGCAGGGGTTAAAGAGTGAGCATATGTTATCTAGACAAAGGAGAAACCTAGAGTAGGTGATCTTTTCTATACACTACGTATTGCTTTCTGTTAGGGTTCAGAAATACCTCTCCACAGTTTTCCTTATTTCCCTTTATCCAGCCTACTCACTGAAGTTAATTAACCATTGCCTGCGTCTCTTATGCTACCATATTTTCAATGCAGAAGGTTAATAAACCCCTGCAGAATCTTTAACTGTTGATCTCAGCTGCTTGCCTTTATGACCAGTAGACAGCTGGTGTGAACATAGGTTTTCCACTTGACTTGGTGGAGGTTTGGCTTTAAATTTTGTGCGGAATGTTACATATGGCATGTTTTCAATAAAAATTAGTTCAGTTCATTGTTGTTCCAAAGTCACGTGTAAAAAGCAAACCTTCCTCACCTCTTGACATAACCCTGTCCTTGGGAAATTTAGCACAGAACAATCAGGTAAGAAATGAATGAAAATCATTCATTCATTCAAGAAGAAATATCATGGGGAAGTCTACCCTCCCCATTGCTGCATAAAATGTGTTTGGGAGAATATAGTCCGTGAGGCTGTAAGAGTTAAAAGACAGCCTTTGGTTTGAAGTTCCCTGTAGGCACCATAAACACAGAGTCAAAAGGACTACGGCTGTTAAACTCTGCCTCTCTGCTCGCTCTGGAGATAAAGGGTATGGTGTTCAGCTGCACACAAAAACCCTCTCTAACCTGCAGCCTGGTTTTTAGCATGTCCTAAGTGGAATAGCATCAGTAAGTGGGGTTAACAGAGCCTCAGCCTAAAATATTCAATGTTGCAGTGGTTAGAGCTAGCAGCAGCCAAGCAGCAAAATCCTTTGTTTTATAGAAAGAGCTTTCTCTTGATCTCAGAGATGATATGGTTGAACCCCATGCCTCATTTAACCTTCCAAAAGAGTGTAAAGAAAAATGTACAATATTTTCATTCTCAGAGTTTTCCAAATAAAAAAATGAAAAGTAATAGGATGAATTACTAACATTATAAAACTTTTCAGAGAATTTTAATGGCATTTAAAGTTGGGAAGAAGGATACAGGAGCTTTCAGGAATAGAAAATGTGGACAATTCATTGGAAAGCTTCCAGATGAGTGAAAACCTTTGTTAACAAACTAATGGTTGCTGTTTGCTGTAGAAACAACCCGGACACATTGGCATCGTGAAGAAGACGGCAAATATTCTTTGTCTTAGTGAAATTACTTCGGTAAACTTTAACAGCATTTGATAAATTTTTAAATGCAAGACATACGTAACCTATACCACTGGAAAGATCTGATGAACCTTTTTCAGTGATCACAATCCTTTGGTGATCATCAGTATCACTTTGACCCCCATACCCTCTCTATCTACCTATATTCTGGGTTTGATTATACTGGAATATTAATAGTTCAGTAAAGAATAAATTTACTGCTTCTGCATGGCCTAACAGCCAGCCTTTTTTTCTTTTGTATTTACATATAGATATTTAATATCTGTATCTACACATTTACACACACACACATGTGCGTGTGTGTGTATAATTTTATTTATAGTTCATATATCCTCCACATAATTAGCTCTGATCAACAGTTCTATATTTTAAATTATTCCTCCCTTTCTTCATGAATGCAGAATCTGGAATCTGCTCCTGTATTTTTAAATCATTTCAGCTAGGCATAGATACTTAACTGTTAGAGTTCCCAACTTAATCCTAAGCATTTACAAGTTATAAAAAAAAGCAGTAGGATTTGATCCCACAATTACATATGGGGATCAAAATGTGAGCATACCTTTTAATCAGAGAAAAGGCTGCACAGGGAAAAAACCAAAAAACAGACAAAAAAACCTCAAGAAAACCATTTTAATAAGCATAGCAGGAAAGTGCGGAGGAATGGTAAAGTGCCTTCCAATGCCTACAACAAGCAAATCTACTCACGGAAGCCATGTCAGGATAGCATTACTTTATTGAGAAGATTATATCCATTTTGTTGTATTTTAACCTGCCTCTGATCGCTTTCTTGTGCAACAGTCTTTCTTGGAACTTTACATCATGGAAAAAAAAAGGTGGAGCAATTATGTTCATAGTCATTAACTACCAGCATTTTTTTGAACTCCTCCTGCGTGACGCTCCATCTATGCCTCCTGAGGAAAGAATGTACTGCCAAAAAATGGAATTAGCAAAATTTCTAACAGAATTGGCAAAAGGGGTTATCATCTCTTGATACACAGAGATAAGTAAATCCCCTTTTCTGTTTGCGGGTACCTTGGAAAATGCCAAGAAAGTAATAATGCCACTTCTAAGGAGAGGAGCAGAGGCTGCATATCTGTCCTGTGCAATCAATCTCTGCTTGTCTTGTGGTGAAGTAAGTTTGTCACATAAGCAGTTTGGTTCTCATCTCAGCTTGACCAGCATGTTGGTGCCAGTCCTGTAATGGTAGCAAAACCCATCCCACAGTGTTTGAAGTAAACCAGAGCAGCTAGTTATCTGAAAAACCTCAGAGGGGAAAGAGGAATCACTCTGACCTGTGTTTTCTATTGTAGAAGTCAATTTAAGACTTGAAGCTGCATGAAGTCCAGCAGTGGGGGACTAACAAATTTTTGATCCTGTATGTAGTCCAGCCCTGGTAGCGGGATTCCCAGACTAGCTCAGGACAGCACACATGTGGGCAGATACGTTCTTACGTAGCTGGGCTTCTTAGACAAACATGGATGGGCACAGGGCTCATGGTACAGATTTTGATATAGCTGTTCTGGTTCTGGAAATTGCTTTTTTAGAGCTAATGCAAATATCTGTGTACAGAACTCCAGCAAAAAGTATCAGAACTCTTTTAACAACTGCTCACAACTTCAGCCCTAGCATCACATAAAACGTATACAGATGCTGCCCATAGAAAGACCAAAATCTATTAAAGCCCCTTCAGCCCCTCAGTAGTAGTCATAATTTTATTTACAGGGTGGCTCATCTGCCCTTTAGCAATGGCATCTATGTCCCAGCTTGTCACCCTGGGCTCTATTTAGGGCTCCTGGAAAGCAGCAGGCACTTCCAAAGGGCCCGCTGGTTGCTTCGCAGTACGGGGCCATCAATCACTGCCTGTAGCTGCTGCCTCTTAGAGCTGAGCATGAAAGGAGCCGGGGGTTATAGGCTGGCGCACACATCTGCAGCCAGATGTGGGGGATTCCAGCCCTTCATTTGTCCTGCTGCTGCTGCTAAAATGACAGGCCAAGCTGAGCAAGGTGCCTTCTCCCTCATTGTTCACTGCATGTACCTCTTTTCATGATTTTTTTCTTACAGCGCTGGGATGGAATATGAGTTTTGGACATTGCTAGACTTGTGGCTGTGTGCATTGTCCAGGTCTTCTCCAAGTGACTACTCACAAGAGCGGAAAGGAGCCATGGACGAGGGGTTGGACTAGATGACCTCCAGAGGTGTCTTCTCAATCATTCCGTGATGAGAAGGGATTTTACCTATCAACTTTGCAGTGGTTGCTAGTCTGGGAGCTTTTGACAAAGCCTTCTCTCCTGGGATTGAGCCTCAGGTTTGTCCCACCTGCAGCATGCCAAAACAGGATGAGCAGAGATATGCAAATTGCCAAAATCACAATGGTCAAAAGAATGGCAGGTTCAGATGCAGTTTTTGGAAACAGGCATAATTGTTAGGGTTCCGAGCTGGCACTAAGCAGAGAAGCTGGCTTCTAACTCAGAAGGTCACTCAAATTCTGGGTTTGACTGTCCAGTTTACCCTGAGAAATCATGCCCGAATCCTTCTGTGTGAGGCCAAAACCAGAAAGTATGTAAGTCTCCTCGCGGTAAAAAATCAAGCGATTGACCCAACCAGCAATTACTGCAGGATCCAGATAATCTCCACATGCACAGAGGAGGAGAAGTTTGGGGCTGTTTGAAAGAGAAAATCCTGCCTTGTTGAACTCAGTTGCAAAAAAAACCCAAATCCAAATATGATTTCACCCTATATTATATTCTTGCTAGTGTGGAGATTTTTGGTTATAGATAAGGATCAGCCAGGGTTTATTGCAAAGTTTATTTTGTAGTAAGTCTGTAGCAGCAATTAAAGTTCCAAAACAGTTTTCACATACTAGTAATTTAAAGAAAAGTACATCTCTGAAGATGTAATTTTCCATTTTTAATCTCCATCCAAAGATATTCTTTAACTTTGAGCAAATTCCTGTCAAACAGTTATAATTGTATGAAAAAAGATACTTTTCCAGATGTAAAAAAAGATGACTGCTGACTTTTTCCTTTCTCTTCTATAAGATAAGCCAAAAGAGCTGACCTCTGAAGACTGGTACATAAATAACTTGTTCATAAATGCACTGTAAGATTAAACTGGAAAAGAACTAAATTACAAAGCCTGAATGCTGGGTAATAAGAATGCACAGTAGAAAAATGGCAATAAGATATTTTGATAAGATTCCTTTTGAGTCACAATCTGCTTCCTAAACCTGAGGTAGCAAAGCTAATACATGTGGAACTGGGATTCATCTTTATCACAGATATTAGAGCATGGGTGATTTCAGCCTTCAGTGCAAAAGTTGTAGCTATATACAATATTACAAATGTTCATTTTAGAATTATGCCAAGGAACCTAAAAGAAAATAATTGTCCAATCACAAGGTAAGTTTGGCAGAAAATAATTGTTTTTTATATAGAATGGTTCTATGTGCTATTCTAACATAATTTATTTAATGTTTAAACTTTCAGAAACAGAGCCTTTTCTTGGGTTATCTTTAGATGAGTGAGCGGGTAACTGGAGTCCTTTAACATGTAGAGGTCTTTGTAGGATGCCAAATATACTGAGGCAAAGAAATCTTTGATCCAACCTACCACCTAGCTGTACTTCCCATCCTGACCACTCTCCACAAAAATTTGTCAGACTCATGCAGAGTGAAAAAAACCAGACCTAATTTCCCAGAAGTCAATAAAGATCTTCGCCAGGATCATTAATTATATATGGAAGATACATCAATACTTCCTTCATGCCTGACAGCCTGAAGTTCTCAAATAGGTAGCTATAATATTTGGCTTTATTGTGAAATTTGTATAAGATGCCATAACATTTACGACATCTGTAACATATGCAAACTAGGACTGATTTTAATACTTTACATTTTGTGTATCTTGATGTTCTTAGACTGGCAGAGCAATTACACTTCTACTATCTAGTTAATGATATCGTAGTGCACTGATTATTATTTCATTTTCTGATTTTATCTGTATCAAAATAAGATACTGCTTTGTGTACAGCTTTTCACACTTTTTATTAAAAACAGAATGAACCTGGGGTTTTTGCCTCCTTACTTGCAGAAATTATTCTCTGCAAAGCCTGAACGAGGATACCATAGTGGATACTAGTAAAGTGTCATTACCAATATCCATTTGTCTCTTGTGAGAAGGACATTTTAGGATCAGAGGGACAGCAGTGGTTCTGGAAAGTATACTAAAAATAAATCTTCTGAGGCTCTGGTGGAGGCATTAATAAATTAAAATACCTGAACTGGGAAAACTCCCAGCTTTGTGATCATGGTCAGACCTGCCATAACACTGGACACAGAAGGAAAAATTACCAATCTGTATTGCTGTGGCTCCTAGAAAAGCCAAACAGTGTGGATACCAATTGGTTACTGCAGTATGAAGCCCTGGCCCTCATTTATGCCTCTGTTTAATACTGAGCGGTCCTTAGAAAAGGCACAAGTCTGAAAAAATTAAGGACATAATACCCCCATTTCCACAAGCTACTTAGCTCTTAATGGAAGTTTTCTTATTGATTTCAATAACTTTAATTGTGCAGGATCAATCCTCAAATGCTTGGCCTTACTGAGACTACTCCCAACCTTGAAGTTAAGCATTAAGGTCCAGATCCTTGTGGGTATTTACGTGTTTAATTATTTTCCTGGATCAGAACTAGCCAATAAAGACATGTTCCAAATTCTTGGTCATAAAGGCATGACAGTTCCTAGATACTTCTCTCTGCCACAGGCAGCCCGCCAAGTGGAAAGCTTCTTTGCCTCAAAACTTCAAGAATACCGTGTGTCAGGCTGGCACAGGGAACTGGTCACTAAATTCAGATCACGTAATACGTACAGGCAAGATGTTTTCTTCTGGTGATATAAACTCCTGGAATGCAGTCCAGCACTTCAAAAAACCGCATCTCCCCTAGTGTGTTATGTGTTCTGTCTTCATGCCAATAGTTTTTAATTCCACACTAAAACAGGAACAAATTGTCTAAAAATATTTTTTAAAAGGCAACTATGCTGATAAGGATTCTGACTTCAGTGGGTGTGGGGAAATAGTCTTTTTCATGTGCAACCTGAAAGCCATTGCCTCTTAGCACAGTTTACTTTTGGTGGTATTTAATCCTAGCAGAGGATTTGAATGGATCACCTTTCCTTTTTGGCTCTTTAAACGCATTGCTTAATTCCATCAACAGAGGTCACTGCAGCTCTTTTCCTCTTTGGTGATAGCATGCCTTTTCCAGCAGATAAAGCAGAATTAATGCTCCCATCTAGCAGAGTTTGTTTATCCATTAGAGACTAGTGCAGGAAAATTTTAATAAAAACAATAACAATAAAAATAACAATAACAATAATAATGAATAAGAATAAGAATAAAAATAAGAATAGAGAGCTCTTTTGAGCTTTGTAACTTAACCTAATTCATGCAAACTTGTTTATAGTGATGTTTTGAGCTTTGTCACCACATCTATCTTTCTTTTCATTACCTAGGAACAAGACCTGTAAATCTGGTCTTGGCACCAGCTGTTATATCTACTCTGCAGTGCTTGGTAAATCGTCATCAGGCATTTCTGCATTAGGGAAAAATAAGAAAAAAGCTCCTGAAAGAGCTTCTTCAAATTGCTAGGACTTGATTAACAAATTTTTCAGCAGTTGTCACTTTCATTTGAATCTATGTTTGCATACTTATGAAAATGATGGGAAAAGATTTTTGGATATTTATCATTAAGAGGAATTCAAGCCAAAGACTCCATTTGAGCCAGCAGTAATGTGAGCCTTGCAATTTTCTGTTGCTAAACCCATTACAGCAGATTGAGCCAAATGCGCTTGCAGACAGAGAGTCCTTTAGAAAGAAACAGAATATAGGAGTTGTACACAGTGAGACACTTAAAAAAATGTATGTTACCTTTTTATGTGTACATCCAGAAATAGTTTAGTTTATTGAGGAGGAAAAGAAGATTCGTCTCAAAGCTAAAGCAGTCATAATGCCTAGCTTTGAAAAGATGCTTTTCATTCACAGGTGCCACAATCGCTTGAAGGATCAGGGCAGTGGAACTCCACTTCAGGCTCAGTAAGCTGCATTTAGATGTTCACCATGAAGGTGTCTACTTGTGGGGTAGGTGTCTGAGCTCCCACTGGAGTCAGTGGAGGCTGAACTGTTATCAGATCACTGCAAAGTAGCCATCCACGACTGATTTATGCCCTAAGTGGCGTTGGGTGCCTTGTACAGCTCCCCACCGCCCCCAGCCCCAGGACTGCAGTCCAGCTGCTGGGAAGGTTCCCCAAGGGGCATCCCTGGCCTCTGGATGCTGAGCCAAGGAGCAAGGGGCTCCTGGGCCAAATCTGGCAACTCGGATGGCTTGAGGCACCTGTGTATGACTTAGCCCTAAGCGATTTGTCCTAGCTCTGGCACCTGTGCTAAACATTTACAGCCTCCCTTCCTCGTCGGATCAAAATGGAGAAGGAGAAGCAAATTCCAAGAGTTTCTGTTCCAGGTTCCAAGGAAAAAGTGTATTTGCTACAATATATTCACTTCTTACAAGCCCCTTCAATGTTAACCAAGTTTCTGTAACTATGCAAAACATGCAGAACATACGTAGGTTTTTAAAAGGAACAACATGGAATCTACCAGGAAAAAATAAGTGAACACATCTTTTTTACATTACATGTATTCTATACCTATATCTTAAATATGGCAAAATTTTATGATGTCTTTCAGGACACTGAGTGTTTGTAAACAGCAGGTCCTGATGCCTGGCTTGAAGAAGTGCACAATGTAATTTCTGTGCGGATCGTTCCTTTTTGTGGTGAGAGCTGGATGAACAGTTTCAGCCTGTTCTTTTGTTCCTTTCTGTAGGTTTCAGTCACCTGAAAGCCTAAGGGAAGTAAAGGTTGACTTGGGGTCAAGGGACCAGGGTCTCATGTTCGGTTCCTGGCACTGTTCCTGTGTTACGTGTACGCACGGCTCATTTGCTTTGTGCAGGTTTCTCCACCTTTCACGTGGGGTCTTAACTCTGGCATAATTCCCAGGATGCCCTGCCTCTGAACTGTCCGTGCCTTGCGCTCACACAGCACCTGGAAGACACTGTGCACCACGGCAAGTATTATCAATATTCATAATCATGTCATATTGAAGACAAATATATTTGGGCAGCTGGCTTTCATTTATATATTGTTTTCTCACCCAGTGCATGCTTCTGTGATGGAAACTTTACCCTTAAATAAAGGCATGAATAAAGCCACGTAGGGGGCTATAGGGTTTATTCCAAGATATCTTAAAAAAATAAGAGCCCTTTTATTTTGATATTTGTGCATAACTCACTATTTTCATCCTTTACCACTGCTGATAATAGAGCAGAGCAAGGAGCAAATGGTGTTAGGCCCAGTACCAACTAATGAGTCTGAATTAGTACCTGAAATAAATACAAGCAAGAAAAGCAGTTTAACTTCAAGCTTCTTTTATGATAATTTTGTATTTAGCAGAATAAGTTACTGATGGGAAAGCGCTGAGCAGATGTCTCATGATCTGAGCTGTGTTTGCATGTGTAAAAGAGATTTTGCAGATGACTAATACTTGTGCCCCCAGCTCACTGTGGCTATTCTTGACAAATACTTTTTTTTCCTAGCTTGCCTCCTCAAGGACAGTAGAAAAAAAGTCAGGGATGATGTTCAGTTTGGGTGTCTACTCTGGACCAGCCATTCACTCTTGATGTGCCTGGAATCTACCTTGCCAAAGAAAGAAAACTCTGAAAATCAGAGCTTGGCATTGTTTTCTTCAGTCCGTGTCTCATTTCTTATGACTGAAAGGTAGTAGAAACTCAAATTTTTCCAGGAGGAAGGGTGGACCAGAAATAAACAAGAACTGATATTAACTTTTTAAATTTCACACCTGTGAAACCAAAGCAGGAAAGAAAAAGGAGTTTCACTTGTGATTAGCATTGAGTCAGATTCTCAAAAGGAAATACATTAGGCAATTTAGCTCAATAGATTTCCAGTACTCTTAACTGGTTCAGAATATTACTCATGTTACCTTACACCTCTAATTTTAAAGTCCTTAAGTACAGTGAGTTTGGCAAAACAATAAATGTAATTGTCCTACCTAAAAAGCAAACAAAATATAAAGATAAGGTAATCTGTTTTTCCACTCTTTATGTTTGTGTTGTATCCATATACGTAGATAGAAAATTAGAAAAAGTACCTGTGAAGAAAGCAAGCTTGGAAATATTTGTTCTATTGTCCAGAGTCTCCCACAGGCTTTTAAATAGTAGTTTCCATTCATACATGACAATAAAACATGAGTTTTCAGGGTCTAATGGCTGCAGGAAAAACCTTGGAAGTGTCAGTTCTCAAAACAAACATACCAGCAAGAAAATAAGAATAATTTCACAATTATTTTCATCTGCTATTATGTAAAAGTCAAGTTTTTCATCCATAGCAATTTGATGATTTCCCCTGCAGGTATCACTGGCCCTCTTTCTCTACCTCGCTGGTAAAAATGGATTAAGCCATCCCTCTTGTGCTGAAGATGGTCACGGTTACTTCTTCCCTACCAGCCTGTCCAGACCGAAACCCTGACCTACTTTTCTGACTCTCATATCGCCTTCCTTAATTGCTCTACACACATCTGAACTAACTTTTGTCTTTTAAGTTGGCCTACTTTCTTGGCCCACACGCAGCGCAGTAAATCAGTCCATCTAGACCTCCCACCGGGGCGTTTGCTCTTTTCCATCTGTCCCACCTTCTCCTCTCTGCCTTTGACAGACACACGCCTGCTCCACTCACTCGAGTTCTGAGCCACGCTGTGAGATGAATTATCGCCCCTGCTTCTGCACTGCTTCTCCAATGCCCTCCCCTCGTGTGACACACAAACTGCTTTTAGGTCCTTCATAGCATCCTTCCCTGACCTGCTCGCCGGCATTATCGCGTAGCAGCGCGTTGTTTCCCGTACAGACGGCAGTGGCAGCCCTGACTACACGGTTGCGGACATTCCCGGTGGGCACCGTTCCCCCTGGAAGAGGCACCACGGCAATGCCTTCTGTCGGGTGAACTGGTATTTCTGGAGGTCACAGCGTGGGCACTCCCTGAGCTAGCTGCTATCGCGTCCTGATTGCTGGCGCTCCCCTCGCTGCTGCATCCTTGACCGTAAGCTCTCTGAGGAAGAGATTCTCCTTTTACTACACGTTCCTACTTGCCTGGGATATTGGCTGAAAAGTAACAGCTGCAGCAAGAACAACAGGATCTAACAGTTAATCACACCATGCAATAAATACGAAAGTATTGCCGGTTGCTCACAATGTACTATTGACCTTGATAACTCCCCCGCTTTTTCTGCAATATTCTGTTTGACCATTGTTGCTTTTACTATTATAATATTTTTTCATTATGACTGTTCTTATTATTGTCTTATTTTTCTCATTGGTTAGCAAGTTCTGTTCAAGGATATCTCCTATTTTCTCTACTGGTGAAGGTACAAGCTATTCATTATTATTCCTTCCTGAAACTCACCTGTCCTGCACTATCCTCCTGCCCCAAGAAAATAGTCTTAATACCCTAAGTTCCTATTTCCTTTCTGGATTTTGAATAATAATTATTCACCTTCTGGGCATGAGTTTTCTGTGCCAATTCACCTTATATTAGAGTATAATTTAAATTCCCCAGTAAATAGCACCATACCAGTCTAAAAAAAAGGAGATCTTGAATTAACTTACCTTTGCAAATTATCAGCACAAGTTTCCTGGATGTGGCCCAGGTTAAGGAGTTTAAGAATGCCCACACACATGAGGACTTAAATCCACCAGCAGTGGATTTAAATTCATGTCCTAAACCACTTCAGTTTTCTTTATGGACCAGGCCTGAGAGCCTATAGACACTGAGTAAGTTACTTGTAACGGTTACATTGCTGTAGTTACTGCTACTTAAAACATAAGCAATGTGTTTCTTTAAGGAGAACTTATTTGTCTACAAATATGAAATACTCATGAAAACCAATAAACAGTGCAACTTTATATATTAGAACATATTTTATACAGGCATCTGCAGCATTGCTTCTTGGCTCATGGCCAGAAAAACCATTAACAGCAACTAATGGCACAGAAGGAAATTTTCTTCCAGTCCTATTTTCTAATTGCTAGGAAAGAAAACTAAAAATAGACTTTACAAGTTTGGGGGCAAGACTGCAAAAGCTGGGAGAGCTCTATTAACTTCTAGATGCAATATGGCTTTACACCCTCTGAAGATCTGGTTCACTGATTTCGTCAGAGGAAAGATTAGGAATGAACCAAGAGAGGGAGGTTTGACTCCAGCTATGCACTAGTTTTATTTATATTTTAGAAAGACTTGATTATTTTTCTCTAGTCCTAATATAAACAGTCATTAGAAATTGAATGCTTTGCTCCCTACTTACAATGGGTCATTATATAAATGCTCCACGACTTTTATAATATTTAGTAAAGAATTGGACTCTTCTGATGATGTATGTCTAGTCCCTTTCCATGCCACTCCAGACATCCCATTAACCTTCCTCATCTCACACAGTTTGTATCTGTCCAGTTGTCTCAGACAACCCATTGACTAAATCTTCTTAAAGAGGAAATGCTGAATTTGCAGCTCACAGTAATTCCTCTGTTTAATCTCTCTCCTGTGCCTCCCTTTGAAGATGAGAGGCTATCCCTTCTTCACCCTCTCTCAGATTTCCACTTTCTCTCCATCGCTGTCCCCAAGGATTGCCTCCAGTTCACATCACCTACCAGGCAGTTTTGGAGATGCCATCCCCTCCCGACTCTGGGACACAGCAGCAGGTCCCACACCTCCGTCACCCCACTCCATGCACCTATGTCAGCTCAGTGGCCTAAAGACCACCTCACACAGGCGCTGATTTTACTCTCAATTAAATTTCATATGGCAACTTTGTAGCTCACAGTGTAATTTAAGAGCTGAGTTTGTATTTTTCTTGAAATACTGTTTGCATTGAGATTTATGATATGTCAATATAACTTGCTACAGGATTGAGATCTGGCACAAGGCTTTTGTTTAAAAACTACATGGAGCACTTCATCTTTTGTGGAGCTGGGTTTATTTGTTAATTTTCAGGTACAGAACTGTATTTCATTGCTTATTCGGTGTCAGTACAAAAGGCAAATCCTACCCTCTTTTAATAATGTGCCACTACTTTCATAAAAGGAAGTTGTATATTTTCTCTGGCACAACGAGGAAATTCAAACAGAATGTAAGTTTCATAAAGCTTTGTACAATTTCAGTACAGATGATTCATTATGACCTGCTAAACAGAAAAGCTGCAAACATGAGAAAAGGGGGAAAAGGGCTTTTATTTTTTCCCTCTGGCGCCACTTTTCACATTTGTAAGTTTAGATGCTACCTGTCCTGAAATGGAAATCCATTTCAAGAAATGTGAAGCCATAACTTACACATAAAAGTTTTTTCTAGACCAGGACATACAAGCGCTTAATAGCAATATAAAAAAGAGAAACATAAAGGTGGCACTGCTATCTCTAATTCTTAGTTCTCTGACTCTTACGGTAGCATTTACAGACCTTGAGTTGGGCAGCTAAGCAAGCTCTGAGTGGAGGATAGAGAGGGAATCTTGAAGAAAACATGACTGAACTTGTGTATTTCTCAGCTGTAGATTTCAGTGCAGCTGTAAGGGTGGCTTTATGGAATTTTGGACTCAAATCACCCCTTTGGATAAAATCAGCTCACTTACAGTTTCAAGACACAGATGACAATGCTGCTTCCATTTTGCAGGAGAGAGGTCCGCCAGAGGAACTAGGTGTCTGGGATTTTAGACATATCCAAAATGACTCAAGACCATTGCTTCTTGCTTCTCTTACCTCAATAGGAAGGTTGGGAGGTCACGGGCTCCAGTGCATGTCCCCCTGGTTATTTCTGGTTTTTTTGCAACTGCTTCTCTGTACAACGTAGGCAGACACCCTACAAAAAACTGGAAGCAAAACACAGAGTCTCTCCTTCCTGCTACCCAGCAGGCTATGAAGTTAGGCTCCCTTTACCTTTTATCCCAGTTTCTTGCTTCCTATCTGCAGTGCTGGTCCAGCTTCAGTGTGAAGAGTGGTCCACCTATTTGAGCAGCCTCTGGCAAGGTGGGAGTGGGGAATGGAGGTTAGATGCGCTACAGTGAAGCCTCCCACTTGCTGAACCACAGGAATATTGTGTACATTCTTGCCATCCCACATTTGCAAATAAAAGGCATCCTGACAGCACCCCTGCCTGAAGAGTCCTCTGGATTTGTATGTACCAGGATGCCTCCTTTTTTCATCCCAAACAGCTGTAGGTGGATGATAGGTGCCTACATGTTGAAACTTTTTGAAGTAGCAGAAGTTACGACCATCACAGCAACTGACTTTAGGCACTTTTGCAGAGCCAAAACCTGAGATGCCAAGAGATTCCCAAGTGCTGAAAATGTCCACTAAAAATCCTTTTGACTTAAGTACTTGTTTAGGCATCTTCAATGACATTTAGGTGCCCTAATAATGCCTGTTTTTTAACTCTTTCTTGGAATATCTCAGCTATTCTGAGGTCAAAAGCTCTCAGCAAGTTGAAGTTACCAATCTGGGTGCTCATGTGCCAAGCACATTCTTCAGTGTTTCTTTCTTCTGGATGCAGGCCATAGTACAGAACAGAGGAAGGCAATAACAGCTTCCACACGTACCATTGCGTGTGCCCACCTACTGTCATTTAAACCCATGCCCAAACCTCTACGAAGATCATGTTCCCCTGTTTCCTGCAGTGGTTTGTGGGAAAGAAGTCTTGATATAAACATGTAAGAATTTGAGTCTTCTCCGAGCCACTAAGTACCTTGATACAGCACTTGAAAGTGATATGAGAACAAGTGCGCTGGTCCCAAAAGGAAAATTGTGGTTTGGTACATGTAAGAGCTTTGTTATTTTCTCTGGAGCAGTGCCCAAAGGGCCCTAGAGACGCAAACATTTCTCTTCGCTGCTCCTCATATGTCTAATGGCCTGGCTGGTGCCATCGTTTCTGTCTCTTCTTCTGACTCATACCCCTCTACTTCTCCCACAGTGAATCGAGACTTTGGCATTAGAGCTAGATTGTCTGCTCTGGTGAAACGACGCCGGCCGATTGAATTTCCTCTTCGACCTGACACATTGGATGGGCCCGCTCGTCTATCCAAATGTGCCATCAGAATCAGCTCTTCCTGGCGGTGCTTTGCTTCAGGTGGCCGTAGTCGGGGCTGGGGTCTGAACATTACCGGGAATGGAGCATCAGAGCCACCTCTGTGGTGATCTGAAGGAAAATAGTCAAATAATTCATATTTTGAAGAAAAGAGGAACACCATGGAATCAGCAAGGACAGTTAAAGGGTATTCAATATAATGCAGCATTATGGTTTTAAACCCTGGAAGTGAAGCATTTTAAGTTACTATAGATTAAAAGGGCAGTCAAGAACTAAAAATAACGCTAAATTTTTATTTTCATCCCAAAGCTGATATTTAAAAGATTTTCTTGATCTTGCCTGTACCCTGAGACCTCAGTGAATAAGCATATTCAGCTATCTTTTAGTCCTTCACAGAGCTGCTCAATATCTTCATAGGGCAAGAGTGCTCCTTTATGTAGCTTTCAATTTTCTAAGAATTTCACAAGTGTGCCTAGTACCATGGTTGAAAGTCATTGTGAAACCTACAGCAGAAGACAAAAAAGTGACAAAGGAGAAGGCTGTCGTGCCATCGAAAATCGAGTTTACCAGTCACCTGTGATTAATAACTGGGAAGAAAACAGTTTCACCTGAAACCAGGAGTTTGACTCCAGGGTGCTTTGATTACATTGGGTGTGTCAGACCTGCTCCTACCAGCTTTCTTTGCCACAAGTACACAATAAAAATTTGCCTGCAATAGGCCAATAACTGGCTTTCTCATTCTGTTGGGTTTATAGAATATACTTTTTCACTTTTCTTAAAGCCACTTCTAGTCTGACTATGCACTAGCAAATTAGTTAAGAAACAGCTCGTAACAAGCTAGGAGGTTCGGGGAGAGAAACATGATGGTCTATGAATAATAAAATTAGACTACATCCTGCTGCAGTTAAAGCACACGTATTGGGTATAGTCACACAGTCCAAATTTATCAAGCTATAGCAGCTTAATAGCTATTAAGTTATTTTAAGCTAATGTTTACTTCACAGTTGGCATGAAGTAAGAATGCGTGCACCAGCACTTACCTCTACCAAACAGGGGCACAGGTTTCTTTAACAGCAGAACCTGCTTCTCATCAGCCATGTGGGCACACCACACCATGAGCAATAAAATAGGATAGGTTTTCTCAGACTCAAAGGGCTTCTACTTAGCCCTTTGGGAGCATCACTGCTACAAAGTGTGAATGATATATACTGTCAAAGAAATAATTCATTTGTATGAGTGGCAGGAAGAGCTGATAGGTGGTTTAAGGATTTATTTGTGGTCATTTCTGACCTCTTAGTTACTAAACTTTCTGCACGTTCTATATATAACAGCTAAATCAAGCTTGCTGGAGGATGCTTGTTCCAGAAGGGCTTCCAGGCATAGGCAGAAGAGGTAGCATTTATCTCTGTAAATGCATATGGGCACATATGATGTTGTCATTCTAATTTCCTACAATCTGAGTATTTCTCTTCTCAGTTCCCAAGTGCAATTCAACTCATCCTAACAGAGTTTATGAGAGGAGGTTAAGGTGGCTTCCTCCTGCTGCAGACATTTAAAGTGGTGTGAATGCTATGCAATGCACCTAAGATGGGGCCAGAAGGTGGACCAAGAAGTCTAATTATTTGGATAGATCACAAGGCAGGGCTCAAATTCAGGCCTAGCTATTAGTAAAATGTACTTGCATTCACTGCTTCAGGATTTACCTCTCTCCCCACTGAAATAATATGCCTGTCTGCTATAGCAGAACTTGGTCCCTTGAAAGTGTCTGCAATGGTTTTAGGTCTGAGGCTGCTGTGTAGAACAATTTGAATCTTTTAGAAAGACACATATCCCCCACCACAATGTCCTGACAAACAGAACAGAAAAGAATCAGCTGTGTGAAAAAAAAAAATCCCCTTGAGTAACTTTTATTTTCCCCTCTGAATAGACCCGATAGGTTTCTGTTCTGCTGCCATCAAGTGTGAATGCCCAGCCCCAAGGGGATAGTTTGCCTACACAGTTCTCTTTTGCTTTCATCTCTTTCACAGTAAAACAGAAAGGGAAGACAAAAATTTTGCACCTGCAGGAAACGAACATTGTTGTCCAAGTTTTTGATACAAAGACAAAAATTAAAAATATGGTTTCAGTCGCTATAGCTAATTTTGCCAGAAATAAGAATGATTTTTTCTAAGGAACACAAATCTGTGTGAAAGACACCTGTCTTTCAGGTTCACATAAACAAACTCAGAAAGGCGTCAGGGAGACTACAGATGGAGACAATGATGAACATTCGAGTGTCCTAAATTCCATGTTTTCTGTGACACTGTTCTGCTAACATGTCCTTAGGCAATTCAGTGTTGCTCCATCCCTAACCTCTGTCTCCTTACTTAGAGTGTAAGTGAGGATGGGTCTGCGTTTTATGGTGTACATAGATAACCTGAGACTGGTTATCCACATATAACTTTATCCAGTAATACCAGTATTACTACAGAAGTGTTCATAGAGAGCAAGCAGGGAACAGGGGAGAAGAGACCAGCTGCTTGGGGAGAGACTCTGCCAGGACTTTTTGTTAGGTTATGTGATTAAAGGCTCATCTCCACGAACACAGAGGAGCCCTGAGGCACAAAGGCAAGTGGAGGAGCTCCCTGGTACCCCAGCCAGAAGAAAAAGTCTGAGCCCCTGCCCTGATCCATCACGGGGCTGATCATTCCCACGGGCAGGGTGGGACCCACCACGATGCGCCAGCCAAGAGGCTCTCCCCAGAGCACCTCACAGAGTGAGGTGTGGAGGGGTATGGGGCTCATTACTGGGATGCCAGGGGAGGGCATCTGGGGACCATACAGGATTTAGGATGTGATGTTTAGGGCAGGAACCAAAGACAGGGAAAAGAAGGGATCAGGGTAGTTTGGAGAGCAACAAGTGCAGGAAAATAGAGTTAAAAGGGGATAAAAAGGGCCAGCCAGTACATGTGTCTGGTAATGCCCTGCACCTGATCAGCACAGTCTGGCCTGTTTTCTCATTTAACTCCACTTCTGTGTTCCTTGGTCAGCAGGTCCCCATTCTGTGTGGCCTGAGTGCCAGCAGCTGGAGGGATGCACGTATATTGTGTGGGTGCACATGTCAGTGCAAAATCCCTAGCAATCACCAAGCCAGAGTAGCCATCAAGTAGGATAAGAGGCTTGGGAGCCAACTGTTGGAGCAACCGTGAGTTTGGGACAGAGACTGGGGAGAGCAGAAGGTCTGTGAGCCACTACTGGAGCGGGCAGGAGGTCCAGACCAGTGACTGAAGAGACCGTGGGGTCTGTGGTTGACTACTGGTGAGGCCATCATCTGGACCCGGTACCAAAGAGACGGGTTTGCATGTGTGTGTCCCTGTGTGTGAGGCAATGGGAGACCAGGGCATCCAGGAGCCTGCTACAAGGAAGCCTGGCTGTCCAAGGGCAGCTCCTGGAAGGATCTACAGTGCATGGGGTGGGGAGGAAGAGCATCTCTGTATGTGTGTGTACGTGTGTGTGTGCATGTGTGTAGGTCTGAGTACCAGCAGCTGCCATGGGGCTGTGTCCTCAGGGGCTTCATGCCCAAGTGCCACCAAATGGGCAGATGGAAGGTCCAGGGCCAGCTACCGGGCACAATGTGTATCTAAGGCCAGCTACTGGGGGATTCAGATAGCATGTATGTATATATAAATTTCCACTAACAGGCTATCGTCCTGATCAGCCAGAGAGGGGGCCAGGATGAGGCCATTGGTGCTGTTTGCAGTTGCGTGAGCGCTGTGCCCTGTCTGCACTGCTCTGTGTGTCCGGTCGTGAGTACATGTACGTTGAATTATGGTGTGGGGGGATGTCCGTTGGGAATACCTTGCTGCTGGTGGGACCTGGGGGCACAGAGCCGCGGCAGCCTCGCCTCGACTGGGCTACGGGTCCAGCAACTCCTACCAAGTTTGCATGGAATTGTGTCTGTGGGGCTGCAGGGAACAGATAATTTTCTTTCAGGGGTTTACACGGATGCCCTCACGGCCAAGCCAGACTGCAGGGATCACAGGAATATTTGTGCAAGAGGGAAAAAGAGAAAACTAGGCGGTGCTGGAACAAGACAGAAACTACTGCAGTAATGACCATACAAACAACATAGATAAAAAAGATAGGAGAGCAGGGTGTAGCTCATTTAAAGAGGTCAGGGACTTCCATGGGAGTATTCATTTAGTACTGTTAAATACACTGAGCAACTGGCCAAGTTTCTTTCACTGCTGGAGTAGGATATAGAGTAAAGCACTTCCATTACCTGTAAAAGCAACACGCCTGGTTTTTCGTCTAGTGGGTTGGCTGGGGCCCTGAGGCAAAGAGAGGTAGCGTACTTCCGTCGTCCTAGCCTGTGTATGAGACAGAAATGTGTGCAGTGCCTGTGACTGCCTCCACAATTTGCACTTATTTGGTGGGATGGTAAAGTGGGATGGTTATAGGCTTTTTCTGTTGTGCCTCTGCACCTCTGCAGCCAAATTAGAGCTGTGAATAAGATCAATGCTTGGCTTGGATGGCTGAACTCAATGTCAGCTCCAGTGAAAATGTCTGTGTCTGATATAATAGCCCTATGGGTTTTTTTACAGTCAGCAGAAAGAAATGTATTCTTCTAAGATTAACCTTTCCTATTTCAGGTGACAACTTTAAAAAAACTAATATACACAGCAAGAACTTATTTCTCTTCCTTAACTGTGATTATCTCTGCTGTAAATGTCTATGCTATCCAACGCCTACATTTGATCAGACAAACCTTACTCTTACTTATCAAGAGCCCAAACTGTCAGTGCCAGGTGTCAAGGGCTTTGCATCATGCCTTTTGTGATTATACTATGTTTTGCACAGGCCAAAACAACGCAAGTTACATTATTTTGCTACTTACAGCCATAATATCTGATTTCTGACCAACGTATAGAGGTAGGACATAAAAACGTTGCTGTCCACATGATAAGTGAAGCACTTTCTTCTTAGGTGCTTCATGAGGACACTGGGGAAAGTATCAATTTTAATTATTGCAAAAAAGCATATAAAAGTGGGTGTCCTTTCCTTATTTACAGAGAAGCAGAGGCATTTTTTACATGAATAATAATTTACATAATAGGTACCGGTCTACCCCAAGGTAAGCTGTTTCCCTTCCTGCAACTCTGCCTCAGGCTGTGCTGCCGACGGATGAGGATTTCTTGGGCTTGTTTCTCATTTGTGTTGGTAGGCAGGTTGTGTCTGTTGTATGTTGGTGCCTGAAACAGAAAATACACCCAGCTGATTTCCTTTGCCCTTGCAATGTTAATAACCTTGCGCAGTCTGGTCAATCAGGGAGCTAAGGGGACACCTGCCCCGGCTCGGCCACCAACTCATCACAGATCTCTTTGGTATCACCTCGAAAAATGCAGCCTCACACCAACCTTGCTGCTGCAGAGCAAGACGGAAGGAAGCACGAACACAGCTGTAAGTCTCGGACCTCAAGGGCTGCCTTTTGATGCCATTTTTGATAGATTCTTGCCTGCTCAAAGTGCATCATAAAAATATACCTACCTACATGGGGCTGTTAACATCTCTGGGCTTGTCCTCCCTTTGTCATCCCTCTTCTCATCACACAATTGGGAGATTCTGATCTGAGGCAGGTCTCAAGAGAGAAATAGCTGGTTAACCCACCTCTGAGCCTTAATACTAGTATTACTGAGCCAGGAGCAAGTTGCAGATGTGCCCAGGAGCAAAAGACTATGTTAAGAAGAGTACAGCTCCAGAATGAGATGTAGAGCTGAGTTTCCTTTCCATACTTGGACAAACTACACCTAAATATTACCTTAAAACTGAGCATCTTTTAGGACAAGCTTTTAAATTTATCATCGCATACATCTAGTCAAAAGAGGGAAATAATTATCTGCCTTAAAGAGAAAAATTCCCTTAAGTTTATAAGCCCTCTGAAAAAGCAGAATCTGGTCTCAGTCTTGCTTGCAAGGGTCCTGGTAAAGTTGGTCTGGTGAGCCAGAGCATTACCAGGCTTTCAGAATTGAAAGTGAAGTATTAGAAGTGGCATTATTTTACTTCCGATCTTTCATTTCCAAAAGCACATAGTTCTCAACACCACATAGGAAGTGGCTGGTACAAATAGTCATTACTGTAATTGATTTTGAAGAGAGAGGGTTCATTTCAGTTATCTGAGAGACAGCCATATATGCAAATTGTTCCTGGTAAGATAAGAAATTAATATCATAAGGATAATTGGCCATGGCAAATCAAACAATATTAGGAATGAATATCATATTAATAATGACACATTTAAATGAGCAGAGCCTAGCATTTTCTAGTAAAAGTGTGTTACACGAGTTAGCCCCATTCATCTGTGTGATTTCAAGGTTACCGTCATATATCCTCTACCACTCATTGCTGCAGGAGAGCACTAGGTTGTATATTCTGGGCCCGAGATTGAATTAAGTAGGTATTATACACTGGGCTGCATCAGAATCAGGGCAAATTTCTGCAAAACAAACCCCTGCTGAGGTATTATCACCCCAATTTTATGGGGAAGAAAATTCCCAAATTCCCAAATGTGTGAAGTGAAGCTCCAGAGGAGGTAGAATTTTTATCTTTTATGCCTTTCTCCTCCTGTGGCGAGGGTAAACTGCTGCTCCTACACGGACCGTGGATCCTCCGGCCTGACTCTCAGCTGGCTTTGGGCTACGCAACATTCATGGCCGCTGGTCCGCCCACCCCCCCAGCGGAGTTGTGCCAGGTAGCCATCTTCCCCTCCCGCTGGCCACCCAGCCGGCCAGCCTCCCTCCACGGCAGAGGCCGTGCGTGGCCCCGGGGAGAGGACCTGGGCCCTCAGGGGGTTGTTTGTCAGCCTGGGCAAGCGGGTGGCTGAGTCGCCCGTGGGTGCATGGAGAGGGAAGCCTGACCTCTACAGCTCGGTCCCAGGTTCTGAGTGAAAAGCTGACAGAAATAAACACGCTTTCCTCTTTTTCCGCCCAGGAACGAGCCCGGAGCCAGGGCTCCTTCCCCTCCCCATGCAGGTCCCAGGTGGGAGCTCCGGGCCCACATCTCCCACCGGCGTTGACCGTCCTGGTGCTACCACCCGCCATGGCTACGCTAACGAGAGCTTTCGGCCTGCAAACGCTGCGCCGTAGCAGGTCGCCCACGCACCCTTTGTCGCACTTGGTATAGGTTATGTGCCAGGACGTCTCTCATGGACTCCACCTCTGCGGGGGAGAGCCTGTGCGCACGCCGATTTCTACCGCTCCTGTAAATAAAAGAGAAGTTTAAATAGGATATTAATGAGTTGATTAAATACCATTCCCATGAAACGACGCATGGTCTATTCTTAGTGCTAGAACAGAAGAGCCTCGCGGTGACCAGTGACACCATACAGCTGGCAGCAGAAACTCTCCTTTTCTTTCTCAAAGCTTCCTAAGAAAGTTCGTGTTTAAGGATTAGATTGGGCAACAACCAGCTGTACGTTCAGGAAGGCAATGCAAGTTTCCTCCTCCGTCTGAATACATTCTTCAGCGTGGTCTACCACTCTGGGCCTTGAGGTCCTACTGGTTTTAACTCCTTCGAGATTGGGCAGTAAAGCCTTAAGAACTAAAGCACGCGCCGGTCAAGGGGTCCAAGAGACCTGCCCTGTGGTGAGGAGAACATAGAGGGTTTCCTTGCTACTGAGCCTGTTTCTCCATTTAAAATGAAAGAACTACCTAAAAGATAATCATCTTTGTATTTTTAACAAACTGCGACAAGAAGCCCACAGTCACCGGTAGCTGCCTGGCTTTTTCACCAGCAAAACAATGGAGGAGGGCTGCTGTGAAATGCTACCTGCTTTTGCTAAATCGGTCAATCTGTGTGAGAGTTAGCGTTCGGCTGAATTCCCAAGAAAAGAAAGGGAAATAGATAGTGATCATCCAGGATGAATCAGTCTGAGTTCATCTTGTTGTTTCTGGTTTTTCCTTTCTCCATTTTGCTTTCTTGCCTCTTTTTTTAAAAAAAAAAAGTAATTGCAAATCTTTGTTCTCAGCTAGGAGATGTCCTTGAAATGTTATCTGTAAATTGTGCAGTTAAAGAATGGATTACGATCAATGTACAGTATTGCCCAAGCTTTGTGTGCATTTATTTTGTACTCCCTCTAAAATAAATCAAAATTTTTTTAATGGCAAAGGAAGGTGGATTCAAGCTAAACTGAGATTATGGTGTAAACATAGGAAAAAGGTTGGAATTTGCGATTACAGCTCCTTTAACAAGATTACCACTGTTCTGTGCTATAATCTAACGTGAACATCTTGAAAACTTGTAAGACCATCATGAGCTACCTGGATTCTACATTTTACTGCCTCTTACCATCAAGTAGACAGTGAGCACTCGTGGCCTGGCCCTGTACAAAGTCCCTGGAACATAAGAATTTATTCCTGATATATTTCAAGGTTTTGGAATGTGTTTTCATTCTGCATCAGACCAAAACTAAGATCTGCCAAATTTTTCATGAAGTAAAAAGAAAGAGAGAATTTGACAATAGGTTAAGGTGTAGTGTTAGAGGTAGGGCTGGGGTAACCAATAGGTTAAGGATCTTACTGAGACATGAAAGAAAGACCCATGAGTCTACCACTCAGCTATTGGCAAGCCACAGTGACAGAAAAGGAATCCCTTTCTGGATCTGACCAGAATTCTTATCCTGGCCCTGAAAAATCCTTCCCAACAAATGTTTAATTGACATTTATCAATTCTCAACAACAGCAACGACAACAAAGCTAGGTATTTACCAGCAGGGAAAAAAGACCATCACCATGACCCAATTCCAGGCCAGCTGGGTGGGTTGGTTGGCTTTTCACTTGCTTTCAGCTCTCAGGGATAACACTGAGAGAATCCAGGGATGCCACCAAGTTTCCAGGCTTAGATGTAATGTGCCTTTGTTCCATACTGGGTCTGGCATATTGAAGGTTGTGGGACAGCCCATGTATGCTACTTTCCACAGCAAAGAAACCCGACTCTTTGCCAGCAGCAGCCCCTAGCTGCTGTCCCTTTGGACAACAGAGAGACCCTAGGTACACCTGGGAAAGCAAACAGGAGCACAGGCCCTGGGGACTAATGGCAATCTAGCCTGTCAGTCAGTAGTGGTCTGTAAAATGCAGGTTTGGCTCATTTGTGTAATGCAAATTGAACTGACATAGTTGATGTAAGCGGCTTTGACATCATAGGGAATAACTGTCTCTCGGGTCCTCACTTTACTGAGTGTCTCCACAGGGTCTTCATACCTTACAGTTGGGAATAAACAGGGGAAAGCAGCTAAACAGAGGAAAGCAAAACTCCACTGGGAAGACATCAGGTCATCTCTTTACTTTTCCAGTTGCATACCTGGCCCCCTTCACATGCCAGCACAGAAGCGGCCCGTCCTAAGTCATTTAGAGGCTTATCGTTTTGCTCTTAAAGTGACTTAAATAGAATAAATAAAATTCCCTGAGTTTTAGCTGAGCTGGGATAGCAAGAGAACAAACAGCATGAAGTCTGTATTGTTCAGGAGCACAAATAAAAAATGTTTATTCTTTTTGTGGGATTAGGTATTAACCTACCCAACCGATAACAATGCACAGGTATGGTAATAAGGAACAGATTGCTTTTACACTTTGCAATATACAATACATTAAAAAAGAACTTTCAAAAAGACCTGGACAAGTTTGGTATGTTACCAAAACCATAAAGCAATCCTTACTGAAGCTATTTCTTTGTTGTTACTGAATCTTCCAGCATGTTACAACAAAGCACAGCACAGGAGCTATATTTATGAAGAAAATGCTGAAATGATAATAAGTCATGAAAACTGTCTCTCTGTAGTGAGTACCATGACAGTATCTCTTTCTTCTTTAGACATGGAGATAGTTAATACATGGAGAAAATAAAATGCCTTGCACAAACCTTGTGAGATGATTTTTTTTATATTATATCTAAAATTCTGAACTTTGTGAACTCTCCACCAATCTCCACTAGTCCTGTGCAGGAAGTAACATTCATCAGGCACAGCTCTTGCGCAACTGTACCACCACAAATGACAACACAGCACTTGATTCTGATCTGTACTGTATTGATACATTCTAAGATTTACCAAAGTCAGTATTGCAGTAATATGAAGCCAACATTAAGTAAGCTCTGCATCAAACCGTCTCCCTCTAATGGGCATATTTCCTCCAAAAATAGCCATACCAACACAGTTTTCATAATATCTGCTTGGTTCTGCTTTTGCCATTTCTATCCTTATTTCTAAGGCTCTATATTCTCCAAAACATCCTAACAAAATGCTCTATTTTCATTCAAATGTGGATTCTTTGTGGCACAGTCCATGGGCAAATTTCTCCAGTCCACACTGGAAATACTTACTGCATATTGGATACCCACTCCACCTGCAGGAATCACACCAGCATGAATGTAATTTCTGAGAATGATGCTAATTAACAGCAATGGAGATCTGCTTTGATTGTTATAGAGCATTTCCCCGCACGTGCCTGAAGGCTGCAGAACTGATCAGAAATGCTAGTGAGAGTTTTCTCACTACCCTGGCACTGCAAATATTACTTTACATGCCACACACTGGAATTCAGTTTCAAATCTCCGCTTGCTCATGGCCAGATTTTTGTATCCTCACTGAAGACAGGGGCTTTAGGTACAAGCTATCTCAATGATAACAATCAAACAATTTACAAATACATTTAGAAACCTTTTAGTCTTAAGCAGGTTCACTTAATTACTGAGGAGAATGCGGATATAAGAACTGCTGCATTGGCTCAAACCAAAGATCCAACAGCTAGCTCACTATCCATTCTCCTCCAGCGCTTAACAGCAGACACCTATCAATGAACAGAGCTGGAAGAACATATTTTCCTAGAATACTCTCACAGCCTCCAAGAATCAGAATGTTTCTGAGCCACAGGCTACACTCTGTTTTTGAAGTTGACACTTAATTTTTAAAAAGGCTGTCTCAGTATGAGAACCCGTGCATCGGAGTTTGATGCACAGTAAAATTCAATTACAGCCAGAGTAGAACTGGCAAAAATTAGTCCATCATATCAGCTGTTTATTATAGAACATTTTTCAATCTAAATTCTCAGCTCAGCAGAGAATTTCTGAACTACGCTGAAGCAATTTGTCTTATATTCTCTTTCCCTCAAGAAAAGAAGAGGAATGTGGTTTGATTGCCATAGATTGCCTACCAACCTTGCCCATTTTGTCTTGGCTCAGAACAGTTAAGGAAATACAGCAGACAGAAAGGAGCCTAACAGACATGGAATCTTTTTTAATATCATCTGTTCAGCAAAGAATGATTTAAAAAGAAAAGGGTTAGTTCTTACGCTGCATGCTGACATCAGTTTCAAGAAAGCAGATGAATCTTGACATGATTAAGCCAAAGTTTCAAGAAAGATTTTAATTTAATGTCCTGTTGGTATTTGGAATTTCTGGTATGGGTTGAGATGATCATTCAAAAATGAAAATATGCTGTGCCCTGCCAGAGGCTGCTGCAAAATGGAGAGGGGTTGAGGGATGCAGCAGCAGAGAGCAGGCAGTAGCAGCAGCAGTGGCCGGCGGGAGCCCAGGAAAGAGTTTGTGGGGACAAGTGCCATTAGCAATACCCACACTCTGGACAGTGGGTTGCAAGGTGAGAATAAATACATGCACAGAAGTTAAAGTATGCAGGAGTAAAGATTTCTACAGACTTCTCTCCTAGAGGGTAGTTCCCTCAGTGATGGCTCTGGAGATCCCACTGGTTTTCTCCCCTGGTCTGTCTGATGCCAAGTTGTGTTACTGTTTCATAGAAATATAGAATCACAGGATGGTCTGGGTTGGAAGGGACCTTTAAAGGTCGTCTAGTCCAACCCCCCTGCAATAAGCAGGGACATCTTCAACTCGATCAGGTTGCTCAGAGCCCCATCCAACCTGACCTTGAATGTTTCCAGGGATGGGGCATCTGCCCCCTCTGTGGGCAACCTGTGCCAGGGTTTCAGTACTCTTATTGTAAAAAATTTCTTCCTTATATCTACTCTGAATCTACCCTGTTTTATTTTAAAAGCATTTGCCTTTGTCCTATAGCAACAGAGCCTATTAAAAAGTCTGTCCCCATCCTTACTATTAGCCCCCTTTAAGTACTGAAAGGCTGCTATAAGGTCTCCCTGGAGCCTTCTCCAGGCTGAACAACCCCAACTCTCTCAGCCTTTCTTTACAGGGTAGGTGTTCCAGCCCTCTGATGATTTTTGTGTCCCTCCTCTGGACCCACTCCAACAGATCCATGTCTCTCCTGTGCTGAGGACCCCAGAGCTGGACGCAGAACTGCAGGTGGGGTCTCACCAGAGCGGAGCAGAGGGGCAGAATCCCCTCCCTCGACCTGCTGGCCACAATTCCTTTGATGCAGCCCAGGGTACGGTTGGCTTTCTGGGCTGCAAGTGCACCTTGCCAGCTCATGTCCAGCTTTTCATTCACCAGTGCCCCCAAGTTGTTCTCCACAGGGCTGCTCTCAATGTTAATTGGACAAATTTGGCACAAAGTGCCAAAATGTAGCAAGACAGTTTGAGGGATTGCAAACTGAAATAGCAAAAATTGCAAATGCTGCAAGGAAATCTGCTCTCAGCAAAAATTTATGATTTGGATAATGGAGTCGGGATCTGTGCTCTAAACTCTCCTGCAGGTCTCTCGGCACCTAGCAGTGGTGAGCAAAACCCACTGGCCAGGTAACTGATGAGTACAGCCACCTTGAACCACTGCTGTGATTTAAAGCAGCCAGAGTGGCTTCTGCACCTGACTCATGAGTCCTTTTCAGAACTGCCCATCATTGAAGAGGGACAGAGAAAATGTCCTTGTTTTTAATTTTCACTCTGTGAACAAAGACCCAAAGTGCAAATATGATGAGCACCAAATTGCCAGCACAAACCAGCAACTTCTCTTTTCATAACTGTCTGGTTTTTAACTACATTTCTATTGAAGTCATAAAATCCCTTGGGTATTTCCTCATTTTTGTCCCTGTCCTTCCTGTCCCTACTCTGCAAAGGGTCGGGAGATCAGTACTCACTGTAAAGAAGCTGTGGATGAATTTGAAATTTTCATGGCACTCTCAGCCATCTCGATGGCCAGTTTTATCTCCATCTTTTTGTACAATGACACAATGCTGGATTTGGGTTGGTGTCCCCGAATTAAGATTTTCTTCAAATACTTATTGTCAAACTTCTTAAATCTGCAAAAGAGATATTAATATCAAAGTGTAAAAAAAAGAAATGTGTTTTTATCTCTGTGGTACAAGCTGATCTTCATTCAAATACATACATATATAATTCAGTGGTGGAAACGGAATCCAAATTGGAGGCACCTGTGGACTCCTGAAGGCCTAGTGAGAGGAGACCTTTAGGGGGACACTTGGCATGGTCTACTGGTCCACAGAGATTGCAAAGCCCACCAGACAAAAGAAAGAAACAAGCTGCAATCAGAGCAAAAAAGAGGGCTGGGCGCATGTTTGCATATAACACCGCCACATTTGTCAGAAAAGAATATGGCCACTCTCCACGCTTTTGTACAAATGTTGTATTCTAGTAGGGCATAACAGCAGCAGCTGCTCTTACAGTAATCCTGGCCTATTCAACCAGCCTCCAATGGGGCTCTAAATGGCCCAGCAGTTACAGTAGTTTGGGCCCATTATGCTGCTGATAATTCTGAATCCTGACAATTAGAGCAGAGAAAATACATTTCTTTGTATTCTGAATAACAGTGAAATTGAATGGACCGGAAGATACTATGAGCTCGCATGCTGCAGATTGTAAAATATCGCTAATGTGTGGCATAATTTGAATGTGAATGGGTGTGTGTGTTTTGGAACAGGTATGTGCTTTCAGGCAGACGTTTAGCAGAACAACAGCAGATCTTCTTATATGTTTCTTTCAAAGGAACAGTTTACCACAGCAAGGTAATGTGCTTCACAATGCTAGGAAAAGCACTGCAGAGTTTGTACATTTTTTCTTAACAAAGGCTAGTTTTTATATATTAATGGCACAGATAGGTACACAGATGCCTCCACTGGGATTAGAGCTCTTTATGTTTTTCTGTGTAACAGAAAGCCTCCTGGAGTGTCATCTCTCAGGTAATTAATTCTGATATACATATGCTAAACGTCTTTAAAGTCTCAAAGATAAGTCTAGGGAATACCTTTTAATACAATCTTCTTACATTAAATGTTTTCACGTACAGTGTGTTGTTTGAATCTGCCTGTGAACTGAAACGCTACATTTATACTAGTTTGGACAAAATTATCTTTTCATACCTGCTGGGTAGATGTCAGATAAGGGGAAATAACATTTTCTCACCGATATGTGGAAATGCAGCTATTCCAATGGAATTACTGCTCCAAGAGGGATTTGTTTAGCTTATTGATTGCCCAGGCAGTGGTGTGGTCCCCATGGATGTCCTAAAGCTAGCTCTGTGCTGTGAGAGCCAAGAGGACATTTTAGCTTCTTGGTCCAGGTATGTGCCCTAGACACATCGTTACTCCCTGTTGGGACAAGAGGTGGGTGCAAACCAGCTGCCTTCTTCCAACAATTAATTCCTCATTTCCATAGGGAGAAACCTGGTCATGAAAGGTGTTGCCACATGTCCCAGCAGACTCCCAGCTGGATTACTGGGTTGCGATGCTGAGAGATAAGACAAAGGAATCCAGCACAGAAGTCCAGGCATAGCCTAATGGATAACTTTTAGCCCATGGCATCATCATTCGGTGTTTGTGGAAAAGGAAGATTAGCCTCTCCCCACACCCCCCTTCACATGCTGCAATGGCCAACAAGATCACAAGGCTTCCTTAAGGAAAAGGTAAAGGGAACAGCAGTTCAGAATGGCAGGTCTGTCTCTTCTGGACAGTGCCTGGAAGAGCCGCAAAGCTTCACAAAACCACCCCATCCTGCTTATAGAAGGTGCAACACAGGTCCTGCATTTCTAAGTGAAGACCAGCTTGAAAGTATCTGTTTATGCTACTGGATATTTAAATTCAACCATTACCTTTAGTACTCTTATTTTAAATATTACTGAATACAAAGTCCTGTAAAGACAGGTAACTAATTATTATTGAATTTATACTCACCAACAAGGGATCATATTTGCTGTGGAGACTTACAGCAAGACGCAGTGAAGCACTGACAGCTTACATAGCTTCTGTTCTAAATCCAGACCTAAAGGATCACTGCCATAGATCTAAGATTTATGCCAAAGCTATGTGCACAGGCTGATGCCTGCAGCATGAGTTCATGTGCTATGTTTTTCTTTCAGAAGGCTTATTTTCTGCTTGTTTGTGCAGAAGCAATTTAACAGGCAATATATGAGTACTGCGCTCCCAAGAGATAATGGTTACTCAGGAGTTCACTTTTTAAAAAGAGATATTGCACACATCCCAAATATTTTCATGCTACTTTAGCTTTATGGGGCACAAGATTGATTTCCTATTCTATTTACCTATTGTATTTTACATGATAGATAGGATATTTTATTATAGTAGGCTGCAATAAGAGATTCTTACTTATCTCTCAGCTGATAATGACTCCAATGTCCACATATGTCTTCAATACCAGCCTTCAAGTGATCCATCAACTAAAGAAATGAAACAAACATGGAAAAATTTTAAGTGGTCATTATAAGAAAATAATGTCACCACAAATACGCCATTATTGTGTGTCTAGAACCAGTCAAAAGATGGCAACAAAGGTATCCGACAAATCTAGCAGGGAAGGATGATGAGCACATTTTGTAAACACTACCTTTGTTTCTGTCCTCCCATGGTCACCAGTATCAAGAAGTAAGGGCCCTGCTACACCATGACACTTGTAGTACCATATTATGATAGTCACTATGAATATAAACGAGATATCATATTTTAAAAAATTATGCCTAAGGTTTCCTCTAAATGTCGTTAAAAGCATTCAGTGTCCAAATCCACTGAATGCCGCTGCTACCAAATGCCTCCCTCTGCCCAGCTCTTTTGGCATACCCTTTCTCTTCTTCTTTTTAGGATGCCAGCTACTGATACAAAAAACTTACTCGCACATGAATTTCTTCATTGATAGACTCCTTTTTGTTGGTCTTTTTAACATCTAGGTATCTGACCAATGGTCCGATTGTGATTCCCTGCATTTGGAACAACAAGTTGAAATGTTAATTATCTTTTAGAAAAAACAGAAAGAAAACAAAAGGATTTAATCTTAATCAATTAGGAAAACAGTGTCTTAGGCACAAGAATGATCTATTACTTGAATGGAGAGATACAGAAGAGGATTAAAACTCAAAGACTTAAAAAAAATTAAACACCAGGGTTTTTTCAAGAGAGACTGTATTTATCGACATATTTTAACTTTGTAAAGTAGCTGACTAACCTTCTTCAAAGCAGCACTCACTTGAAAGAAAACATTAAGTTTGTGAGGTTCTTACAAACTTGAAACCTCTTCAACATTTTTAGAATTAAATATTTGCATTTTTTTCACTTAGAAACCATTTTCAGCTGTTCCCAATTCTTTATTGCACTGCTACAGAATAGCATTTAGTAAGGGGAAATAGAAACAAAATGTTTTTCCTGAAACATTCTGGTGGAATCTAAGTACCTAATCACAAGTGCATGGTGCTCCATTGGCACCCTGGAATATCTGGGGCATTGGTATGGGAAAATACAGAACATGGGATGTGAGACCTCCAGAAGATCCAGTTCTTCCAGGTACAGCAGTGTAAGCCAAGTGGAACAACACAAACATCTGAAGTAGACACCTATTCTTACAAAACTGAGTTATTTGCTTTATTTTTCTCTAATATTCTTTTACAAAGGATTTCAAAATGCTCTCATTTGATCTCCAAGATGAATGAAGATAAAAGTAAAAAATTCAAAATCCTTCATAGAACAGACATATTGTTTTCTGTTCAGTTTGAGATACACCGCTAGTAGAGAATGATTCTGTGCTGAAGTGGAAAGTTCAAATGCTTCTTAATTTGGAAGCACCAGGAAGAACATGTGGAGTGAACATAAGAGATTTTAGAAACAAAGTGCCCTTTTCCCTGACTATTTCAGAAGACACAGGTTTTCAATATGTACTTTCTGAAAAAGTTATTTAATAATACCTAGAAAGCCCTGAAAGGGTAATTACACAGTGCAGTGCTAAATCTGGCCATAAAATACAATAGCTTTTCCTAGTTTAAGAGTAAATTCAATGCAATCTTCACTATGAAGCTTTCAGTCACCTCTATTACATGAAATATAAGGTCTCCTGATAGCAGCCTTCCCGTACCTAAAGTGGGGCTACAAGAAAGTTGGAGAGGGACTTTTT